>NW_008596992.1:0-15053 GCF_000691845.1 Merops nubicus | reverse complement strand
TGCCCAGAGAGGCTGTGGAGTCCCCTTTGCTGGAATCATTCAAAACCCGCCTGGACGCCTTCCTGTGTGATGTACTCTAGGTGACCCTGCTCTGGCAAGGGGATTGGACTAGATGATGTTTCAAGGTCCCTTCCAACCCCTATGATTCTATGATTCTAGGTTAAGACTGTAGTCACATTAAATAAATCTGGATTATAGAGTTAGCTGTGCTGAAATTTTTGGTCATTTAGGCATTACATTATTAGTACATTGTTAAGGAAAACCTTGGGAGGCATCTTTAAGGGACAAATCGTGTAATAGAGATGAGGAGTCCTGCGAATGTATTCTGCCTAGGTTCCAGTCATTTTTGTTGCTGAACAGCAAAATCACAAAAGATACCGGCTGAACCTTCAGTTGCTGACAACCTGCACAGAGGCCCAGCAATGGGCAGCTCACATAGAGGTGAGCCCAGAGCAAAGAAGTGTTGAAGCAAACAAGCAACCCCAAAGTCCAGGAACCGCTTAAAATGAAGGGGGAAAGGAGAAGACAGGAAACAAACAAACAAAAACATCCTTAGGCCTTTGGCAGAACAGAACTCTTTTGTCAAGTTCATGTTTTTATCAGGCAGACTCAATAATCAGAGACCTAGTTCTCAAGAAGTCCTCTAGAAACTGAAAACCATCAGCTATCCGGCCAATTTATTTTGTAACAGTAATCATGTGGTAGCCAAGTGTCTGTTTGCTAACAAAGGCATAGCCTGCTTTTAGCTGAAAAACAGAAATTAGCCAATTGATATACTTAGCCTGTATACTTTTCAAGCCCCAGCCATCACAAAGTTTTCAATTCTGAAAGCAAAGTAAGCAATAAGCTAAAACACCGATACTAATGGTCTCACAAGCACTTAAACCAGTTATGATTCCTACTTAAGCTCCACATCCCCAGGGCTCTGTTTGTTGTTGGAAAGCACGGAGGCACAGAGGCTGTCTCTTATTCACTTACAAGACGAATGCAGTTATTTTTCTTATTAGGAAGGACAAAACTGAACAGCAAACTGCACTCAGACTTCTTTCAAAATACTTTCTTTCAGTTATAACTTTCCTGCAGAAGTTTTACAAAGCTTTGGCACTACCCAAATCTCACTTGAAAGGAGTAATAAAAGGAAAAACAAATATTAGGACAATAATAGAAGGGTTAGGCCAGCTCTGGCATGCTGGTGGTGAGAAGAGAGATTAGAATTTTTTTTTATTAAAACTAATTTTTTTCTTATAACAAGTAATTGTTTTTCACAAAAATTAAAATACTGTATCTTCTAACAAAATTGCGGGAGATTATCTATAATCCACAGTAAAATAAACACTAGGGATTTTTCCTGGATGTTACTGTTGTATTAGATTGAAGGCTGCAAGTGAAATGGTGAGAAATAATTCATACCCACATAAAACATGTCAAGAATGAACGCGTCTAGGTTACATATTGGGTCAGAATGGGAAACAATTTATTTTACAATGCTCTGTAGTCTGTAATTTTTGTAATTACTGGTAAATGTTCAGATTCTAGTTGTGCTATAATGATTTGGGGGTCGGGGGGAAATCATATTCTATTAATTTAGTTATATAAAACAGTTTTATCTCAAATCTAAAATTAAATCTGAACATTTTATGCAGAAGCATATGAGAAATATTAAGAAAGGAAACTGTCAGTATTGCAAGGTTTCTCTAACGCTTTTTTTGATAACCCATTTTCCTACTTTCTGTGTCATATAATTTTCCAGGTTAAAAATCTGGAGGTTCCACAAAGTTGTGGTGGAGTGACACTCCATTTCAGGGACAGCCTGAGAGATAAAGTGGAGACTACTCTAATTCATGAAAAACCACTGAAGGCATGAACAAGTGCAGACCTCTGGCTCTGTGGAAATGGGGTATGGATATATTGACGCTGGATCATTTGCTGTCTCTAAAAACACAGGTAGCTGCAAAAGCAGACCAGAAAACATCTGGCATAGAACTGTTCCTTCCACTAGTTCATAGCCTTACCAAAGGAACAAGGAGGATGAGACAGATGAAAGTGTGCAGGCAGCCTTCTATCTCTCCCTATCCCCATTCGTATGCTTTGTTAGCTACCATGACTAAGAACAGGACAAGTGTAAATTCCTTTCTTGCCTAGTTCGAGCTCTCTCCTGTCTCCTTTCCCTGTTTTCTTGCGTACAGCAAGGAAAAACTTGACAAGCAGCCCTTACCTGTAACTATAAAAAGAGTAAACATCTACTCAAGGAATTTATTGCATGGGATGAAAGAAGGGGTGTCCATGGGTTCTACTGCAGCTCTGCATCTTCTTGCATATAGCACGGTGTGGGTTGCAGCGGGTGTTCCAGGATAGAACCCACAGAAGACTGGCAACAAGGTCTTGTTTGACTCTGTTAGGAAATCCTACCTTGGTGACAGCAAGTAATATCAGATAGTTTTATGTATTGATGAATAGTTATCAATATTTTATAATATTGATATCGATCAATAGTTATCAAACAGTTGTTTTCTATGATTTCTTTTAGAGCTGATCACAGACATCTCAAAGTAGTGACAGGTGGAAATACATACATATATATGCAAAGTGTATATGTTATGATCACTGAACGAGAAAATACAAAACGGAAACATGAACAAAAACTTGGTAGAGATGATCATCAACCTTAAATTTAGCAACGTTTTAAGGCTGAAGTTTCTTGTTATCAAATACTCATCCCTACTAATTACAGAGGTTAAAGACGTATTAACAATTGAAAATAAATAACAGTCTTTTATTAGAAAGTGTATGATCAGTATTTTGGCTGTGGGATAACTTTTGAGAAAATTAAATGAAAAAATAACATGCTGGGTATTTGTGAACCTTGAGAACATGAATGTACAAAGACAGCTTCTTTAAAGGTTGATCTATCTGCTTCTTTTTCTTTAGCTTATGTCATTTCCTTTTAAACTTCTTAAAATCATTGAATGAATGTAGGTGTGTTCCAAATAAATACTGATAGGGAAGTGTGGTACCAGAATAACAGATTTTTTTTTAGAAGCTAATCATGAGTTTCAGAAATGCTTTATCAAAAATAACAGTTCTCTGAAACTTGTCAGGTTTTCAGTTATTAGGAGGAAGTAGTGTTCTTAGTGGCACAAATTGCCCAAACACATTTGTTTTCAAGTTAGCCCTGGGGAAGCTAACGTATCCATTCCATAGGTATTGTTAGACATTTTTAAGTCATTTTAATAATACTTGCAGGTTTGAAATTAGATTGAAGACTGAAATTACTTAAAGGTCTTTAATGAATCACGAGATTGTTTTAAGTATAATCATCTATATTTTAAAATATTATTCCTAAACTGTTCAATTTTGGATCCAAAAATATATTCATTTGGTAGGCCTTTTTTGTACTAGGCCTAATTAAATCACTTAAATTCAGATGTTCAAAGTGATCAATGATTTGTATCTGCCTAATTTGAGACATATTGTGAGCTCATTATCATAAGTCTTCCTAAATATCATATCATTTGGACTCCACAAAACTGTTAGTTTCTTGGAATACAGTACAATAGTTGTGAGGTAAATCAGTTTCTAAATTACTTGGAAACATGTTCTAAAAGTGGATGATTTAATGCTCACCTAACTTTTGTAAAGCCTTTTGAAGACTTTAATGAAGCACTTAAGCAACAACTGTTTCATGGACTTCAAGTCTATTAGATGACCAGGCTGTAAAGCTTAATTAGCGTAATGGTACGACATGTAGGAAGCTCTATGCTGCCATTAATTCAGCCCTTCTTTTTAAAAACAGATAAAATTATCTGGTGAAATGTCACCTTTGAAGTATTGCAGAAAAACTCCTGAAGTAAATCCTCAAAACTTTTAAAGTAATGATTTAAGACACAGTGAATGAGAGTAGCTCTCCACATGCATGTCAACAGCAGTTTTGGATTGATACATGGCAGGCTAAAACCTTTACCATAACAATTTGCGTGCTGATGGTTAATTTGTTATTCTGGTGAGGAGGATGGAAGGGAGGAAAAAAGCCAACTCCTTTTCCAGAAAATTAGCCTTAAATTTTATTTCCGTTCCACATTGAGGGGTTGGGGATGAGAGCTAGAGAGACAGTGCAGGTTTCTTTCCACATCTTGGTAATAAAGACATGGCAACAAATTACATAATAAAATAGCTGTTTTAATAAGACAGAATAAAGCCTTATTCTATTCTAGCACAGCCTGTACGTTTCAGTCCTTATATTTCTCCCTGGACATCACTCAAGTCCATGACAAATTATGTGTCAACAAATTGCAGAAACAAAAATGTGGATGGAAGCTCACTTTTTTTTTTATTTTTTTCTCTGACAATATCAAGAAATGGAACACTAGGTAATTTTAAAGCAGAAAAATGTAGTGCTGGGAAATCCTCCTGAAATAGACAGTAGAGTGTCTACAGTTCCACAAGACCAGAGGAAATCTATACTATCTCATAGGAAAAAGAAAAAATAAATAAATAAATAAAAAAGAAACCCAGGGACACACACATAGAAAAGAAAACAAACTCAAAACCATGCTAAAACCCTGTCAGATTAATCTAGGTTTTACTCAGCCATGACAAAACTCTGCAATGAAGATTACAACTATTTCTAACCAGAAAATCACTTAACTCTTAGAATTAGGCTAGAAGCAAGTTTTGCCAGTACTTTTGAGAAAAACAAAGTGTAGTACATGCTGCAATAAGATTCATATTGCTAAAAAACAAAACAAAACAAACCCCTAAATATTCCTTTCTAAAATACAATTTTTTGGTTTCACTATTTAAAGTATGCACAAAAGTATTTCAAATATAGTATACTCAAATAAAGACATACTTTTCATATAGCACGTTTAAGTAATGTTTAAATAGCCCTTAAGCTTTTCAAAATCTGTGAATTGGGAGGAGCTTTTCCAAATTAATAAGAAGTGAATATGCCTTTAATACAGTGAGGTTTCACATGAGTCAAGGTATAAACCCTGACTTCCAAAAAAAGACAGAGACAGTGCATCTTCTTGTTTTGTATACAGTGTGTGTGGTCTGAGGGCATCTGATCAAATGCACAGATAAGTTTTATTGTACTGAACTATTAAATGGAGAATAATGTGTTAAGAAACTGCTGTCTTGTTACTTTTTGTGCTGTTTGAAACTAATGGTAACAAAAGAATAAGTGGAAGATGTGTCATTAGGCAAATACTATCATAGCTTGGAACACAACAGTTCTTGTACAGTGCTTGATTGGGGGGGGGGAAACATGTGCTTTTTTTTTTGCTAGACAAGTACATAAGGTAGTCTGCCTGTTGTTTGCCTAAACCAAACTTTGACTTCCCATTTTTTACCTGATAACTGATCATCATCAGGTCATGGTGGGGATAAATTTGCAATGTGGTAGATATCACAACAGCCAAGCATCATCATTGCTAGTGGTGCAAAAAGTGAATTCCAGCATCCTACTTCCTGCCTCCAGTCTTCCAATAAAAATACTGCATGTATATATCAGGCCTGACTATATTTAATTTACCAGTGAAAGTAGCTAAACTTTTCTCCAAAATAATCAATATGTGAAAAAACAAGTGATAATAGCAATAAATTTTGTTTAATGTCATCATGAGAGGTGTAGAACTTTTAAACAGTGCATACAGACACACACATTTATCAGTATATCAGACTATGAAAAGCCATCTCAGGAAGCCATTTAACCACTATGCCTATAACAAACATCTATAACATCTGTTGTACTGAGAGTACAAAACACATTGACGTATCCTATGTCTGAATTGTCATCAGGTTTTACAAAGAAGATCTAAAATCTAAAAATTCAGACGTAGCAAGGGATGAAATGAAAAACAGAAAAGAAAAAAACTTTCTGTTCTTGTTATATGGGATTTGAGAAAGAAAAGTTCTAATAGATTCAATCTCATAGCAAAGAACGTTTTCATTACCCAGTTGAAGGCAGCCTAGTCAAACAGTTACAAACTTATTCTTGTCACTCAGAGGCTTTTATTCCAAGTATTCATGTGGTTTTATGATGATTCCACTGTCTTTTGAAGAGTTGCCTTGGATTACACTGATACCACTAAAATGAGATAAGCAACCTCAAAAAAACTCTAAAAAATCATACTACCAAAGTTAAAAAAAAAAAAAACCAACAACTCATGACTTCAAGAAATTGGTGTTGTGTTCACAAATATTTTAGAAGCCTGGTTGCAGACCTCTGGACAAATAAACCATAGAGTACAAGAAATCTTATCTTCTTAGACTTTTTCAACAAGAAAATAATTTGACTACAGAGTTCAAATGTGCCCCTGATTGTGGAACAGGTTCCAGCCAGGAAGCAGGGAAAACATCTCCCACTAAATGAGCTTGATGATAGGGACAGGTAGAGTTGTATAGCACAGATTCATTTACTTGTCAGTAACAGCTAAAGCAGCAAAACAGAAGCCACCCTGCAAGGATCCTGAGAATGCAACATTGGATTGAAAAGAAAGCATAAAATAAAAGAAAGCTGCCAATAGTTCTCTCAGTATCAAGTCACACAAGGCAGTTGTAGATCATATGAGGCTTTCCTGGCAGACATCAATTTTGTGGTCTTTTAAAGACCTGCCTATTTTGTTCTTATTGTTTGTTTTATAGACAAAATGCTTTTTCTTGTTGGACCCTCTGAGTACAAAAAAAAGAGTAAGCTGGTTTTGTTTTCAGTTGTAGCTAAGGCATGTTATAAAGGAGTCTGTTGAAACCTATTTGTGGTAATAAGTAGGGATTGCATTCTAGAAAATCTTCAGTGATTCTAGGATAAAATGGGATTTCCTGGGTGATGAAATATTGACAAAAGTGTCACCAGCCAGAAGTATGCCCATGCTTACATGGAAGCAACAGTGAGTTTTTAGTATTGCAGAAACATACGTAGCAGCTTACATCTCCAGGAAGCTGTCTTTTGTGAACATTGCAAACAGCAAAAGAGCAGCTACTATGAAGCCAAACAAACCTGCAGGGAAAAAAAATTCTCAGGTACTAGTGTCTGTGGTGTAGAAACAATTTTTAGCTTGTTCAAAGTCAGCCTTCTTTCTCTACAACAAAAATATTTATGTTTTCTATATAACTTACAAATACAAAGTTGCAAGCTTTCTTTGTGATGCTTATTTGTCATGTGTGAGGTTCTGACTTTCATGGATGAGATGTAGACATCTACACTGTGCTAGAGTCAATGCAATGTGTCACAAATAACTTGGTGTGAGAGATGTGAAGCTTATAAAATATCCAGTGATGGAGATAGCAGATGTTTCTCATGCCTCTCCTGGTTGCTTCACTCTGCTGCTCTACCTGCTGGTGCACATCATAGGTCTTGGGCTTTTGAGTTCCCAGTAGCAATGACTTAAGTTGCTAGGGATACCAGGTAGGAGAGCAGTGCCATTCAGCCGACCAGAATGAGAGACATAATTATGCATGGTGACCGCTTTTTGTAACCCTGTTTGCTAAGAAGACAGGAGCCCAGTCTCTCACACCGTTATCCTGCAGGCTGGAGTTCACCTGGGTTACTTGCTACTAGATTGGAAAGCTGGATGGTATTTAGAAAGGAAAGTTCAAAGCGACGTGAGTCAGAGTGAGTTCCTCTTTTATTCTTTCAGAGTGTCAGACACCATAGATTAGTAATTTCCCTAAGTGATATTTAATGCTAATTACTTCAGGGTTACTGAGCTGTAACCAAAAAATCTTTAATAAGACTTTTCTCATATAAGGTTTATAATGAGTATTTCTTCAGTCTCAAATCAACTCTTCATGTGTATATCTGTCCCAGATACAAATGACTCCCAGTCCCCCCACCTGTCTTGTCACAGGACGGTGGGGTTTGTATGCTTTTTCTTATGAACATAAAAAAAAAAATGCAGTGGTTGTGGTTTTTTGGTGTTGTTTTTCTACATAGAAGACAGGAATTTGAGGTTTTTAGAACAGGAGTGAAACACTGGAGTTACTGAGTGGAATTCTACAGCTCTTTTTTTGGAAAAGCTAGGCCAAATATTGTCTTAATTTCTTTTGTCCTTCAAGTCTTCTCAGTAATACTAGTCTTCAAAAATGAGTCAGACCCATGGGAGAAGATAAAAGTAATAATTCTGAGTGGTTTTTTATTTATCTTTCAAGATCTTGAGGTTTAAGTTCTTAGTCTTGTCTCTGGTATCCTGAGGCTAGAAATTTGCTTTTTAAAGAACTGAAATATTAATATAATCATATGGGTTCTCTGAGCTTTGAAAAAGTTTGACCCAGTGGAAAAAAAATTCACTATTTTGCAAACATGAGTTTGTGGTGGCAGTATTATTTAAGTGCTAGGAGACGGCTGAGTCCTTTATTGATTCCCTAAAATATTAACAAAATTGTTTACAAGATCAAGTGTTGTCATCCAGTATGATTCAAAATATGCTGCTAGTAGTAAAAATAGTTAACATTTACACGATGCTTACTCAGAAGTATTATTGTAGCCCAAACAGAAATGGACAAATTAAAAATAATTGCCAATATTTTCTAAAATACACAGTGAGTTTTTTTCTAGTTGGCCAAAACTTTACAAAATTGTTTTGGTCAGAAAAAAAGAAGATAATTGAACCAGACTTCTAAAAACCTGCTGCTATTTTTACCTCAGTCAATAGCTTTGGCAAATGTAGTGTGATATGTCTATGGAAAACCCAACTTAGTTTTCTGCACAGCTTCTAAACTCTCTTAAGGCTGCCATTTGCTAAGGAAAACACTCCATGTCATGAAGTTCCTCCTGTTGATGTTTTCCCAGTCTGAGAAGAATGTTTTAGAGTGTCATTAAACAACAGAAATTGAAAATTAGAATAGTTTTGTAACCTAATACTTGGGGCCCTTCTCAACCTGATGAAACATCTGAGTTTCAGTCTCTGTTCAGGTGCATGTTTAAGTGTTCTGTACAAAGTAGACAAGTACCAACAGAAGGGATTTGAGAAATGACATTGTAGGTGGCCCTGCTCATGCTCAGTGCCCTGGCAGGTAAGATGTAGGTACAAATCTGAAAAGCAAAGGGGGAAGTTGAACAGGGATTACTAGGAAAAATTGAAGCTACTAAATTTATAATTTTTTTTTATTGTCTCTGCTTCTTCTTTTTACTTCTTAGTTTGTTTTTTTAGAAACAAACAAACAAAAAAAAAAAAGCCCACCACTTTAATTTCTCACCACTGGAAGAGAAAAGAAATTAAATGAGGGAAGTCTATTAACCCAAAATTTCCTTCACCAGAAATTTGGTCTCTTAAGCTAATTAAATAAACCAGCCACCTCACAACAGCTGAAAAGTGTGGCCTATCATTATAGTTGTCTTTTGCAAACTGTACTGCCTTGGGTTTATTCCTTACTTTCAAAATGAGCAACCAACTGTTATATGATGCTTTTAATATATTCTTATTATCAACATTATTATTATTACTTATTTTCTCCATAAATTATAGTTTTATACTGAGTGAGCAGATGAAAAATACTTCTGTTCTGTAAATCTCTTCTAATTCATATTATTTTCTTGTTTGAGTTTGAACCATTTCCATTAAAATAGTGAACACTAGCATTAGATGCTAACATAGCTTCCTCTTGCAATGTAAAATCAGTTAAAATTTGTTTTAAAAGAGTACACATACATCCCCTGACTCAACTAAGCTCCTGACAGACTGGTAGTATTAAGTCTGAAATAGTCAATACGTATTTGAAATATGTTTGTCTATACATATATATGTAAGTATATATATTTAATTTAGATGTGTGTGCATATACACCCCCCTACGTGAGTATGTGTAGCGCTCATGCTCTTATCTTTGAATTGTTGAGTCTGAAAATGTTCAGATAATTTCTGTATGTTATGAAGTTCATTACATGAGTCAGTTCCAGCTTTACAACTCAGATTAACATCTGGTATAGATTCCTGCTTCTTAATGCATTGTTTGCAAATCCACAAAAGTACATAAAAGTGAGAGGGAATTTTTCTTCTTGTTGCTGTTTCTGAAGGAAGCACGCAGCTGCCCTGTGTCCCTCGTCTGTTCCTGTGAGACAATAAGAAAGACACATTTAACTTTAAACTCTCTGTTTTCTCTTACTCTGGAAATTCCTGAATAAGGATCCAAAGTATTTTTACCTTTATCTGGCTCAGGAGAAGCCATTATGTTTTAGGATTTGATAACTTTTTTTTATATATATATATATACATATATTTATTTTAAAGACAAAAGCTGTCTCTTTAATAAATCCCTGGCAGGATTTATAAAATTATGCTACCTGACCATGTCAGGTGGTCATAGCTAGAAAGAAAGCTCTACACTTACACAGGTTTTGTCCTGCCTAGTCTGAAGTTCACATGCCTTTGCTAAGCCAATATAATCAAACCCTTTTCTGTCTTGAGACAAGTCTTATCAGGTGCTAAATGAGGAAATCTTTTTTATCTAAATAGGAAAATATATTTGCTTGTAAACATTTGAACTTACAAGTGGTGCTATATAGGAAAGCATTTAATAAATGAAGAAGTCATGAACGAGAACAAGGAATGTTTGGTAAAATTGACTAAAAGGCAGGTGAGACAAGAACCATAACTGCTTTGAAAGAGGACCAGTGAGGCTGGGGGGAAGTTAAAATTTGAGTTCTCAAGATCAAACCTGAAATTAATCTTTATTTATTTTCCTTAAAAATCTCCATCCACAATTATTACTGGTTATGTTAGTTGATAAAACAAAGTTCAAAGGAACTATTAATGCAGAGGAGGATTGAAGTATCACACAGAAAGAACGTAATTGAAAAATTAGGATGAAAGGCAAAAATACAAAAAAAAAGGTCTCACACATAAAATGAAAGAAAAAGAAGCTGAATCTATTGGTGACTCACAGGATAACAATAAGACTTCAATGTGGAACAGTCATGGCAAAGCCAAATGCATCCTTTGTTACAGGTGACTGTCTCTAGAACATGTAAAGCAATATTCATTTTGTTTTAACACTATGGAAACAAAGGGTTGTGGCTATTTATCTGCATCCAGAGTCTACAGCTAGCAGTCATTTTCATAGCTCTGTTTTGGCCAAAACAGATTTGCTTATCAAATGCCTGACAAATTTTCTTTCCCACTCCCACTTCCTGACAGCTAGCCCTGACCTCTCAGCACCACAGTCAGCCAGTCCAACCCGTTCTCACCAGGGACACTTAGCTGACAGCTGCATGGGTTTCACAGCCAAGGGCTGTTTGCTCAACAGAGACAAGTCCAGGCTAGAAAAACATTTATGAAACAGACATACTTCTAGAAGTGTAGTGTTTTCTATCTATAGATAGACATGGATTATTTGGAACAGTTAATGATTCAGAGCACCTTGGCTTCGTCTTCCTGAAAGTCAGGGACCACTAAACCATCACAAACATAATATCCTTGAATTCTTTCAGGAATTTCCCAAAGACTGCCAGGCAACAATGTGAAGCCATCAGAAGGAAAAACTTTTTTTTCCTTATGAGTGGTCAAGAAATCATTGGTTGCACAAAGAGACAGTAGGGTCTCCACTCCTGGAGATATTCAAAACCCATCCAGACATGGCTAGAGTTGCTACAACATTGCTGTATCTGACCCTGCCATCATTGTTTGATGAGCATCTATGGAATCAGTATTCATGTAGGAGGATAAATGGTCTCTGGTTTTCTGAAATCAGGACACAATGAAAAATGTAAACCCTCGCTTTTCTTAGTCTTCCAATGGTGAAGTTAGAATAGATCCTTTATCAGTTATAGGTAACTGTTGAGAAATTAGCCCTTCATAGAATATATTTGAGAGTTAAAGACTTTACTTTATACATTCATTAAAACAGAGCTTCCATTTTAATATAACTCTGTGTACTTTCAAAGATAACTTTTGTAACAGAAGAAGAGCCTCAGATAGAACGTAATGTAGTACACTGTTATGATTCACTCTTATTGGAATTTAAGCTAATTGCCAGAATTGTGTGGTGTGCACTTTACTAATATTTCAGTATGCTGCATTAAATTAATATAATTTTATTAAATGATTCAGTTCACATTACCTCTACCAGAAATGCAGATGTAGATCACTGGGTTAAAAAGATGCTTGAAAAGTGAGGACTGATTTTGAACTCTGTTCGTACTTTTGAAAAAAAAAATAAACCAAAACAAACAAACAAACAAAAAAAACCCACACAAAAAAACAACCAAGAATCTCTCCCTTACACGTGTGATGGAATGACTGCTGCATGTTTACACTGTTTCAGAGATCTGGCCATTAGAAATTAAGAAATTTAATCTATTTCATGCATGATGCTCAGCTATTATACATGAAAGATGAGCTGCACCAAATGGCACATTCACAAGGAATATATTCTCCTTTCTTCCCAGGAAAATTGTAACCCAAGGGCATGAACAGTATGTGAACTGTGCTCAGCTTTTCATCTGTCTCTCTCTTGAAATGTGTGTTCTCTCCATGCATAGTGCTCCAGAAGATCTGCACAAGATTTTATGTGCCACTTGTTTATAGAAAGAGACAAGAGCTGTAGAGAAACTCTCCCTTGAAAGAATGGTGTCATGAAGCATCATCATGACTTTTAAGTACTCAGTATAATCCTCACCATAATCTCCTAATTCATTCATGGAAGGCTACCTGTGTTGTCAGTTTACTTGAGTCTAATTTATTATCTAATTACATGCCTACAGATAAAGTATACTTTTATTTAGCAGTGATTTAGCAGTAATATGGACTCTGTAGAGGGAATGCATGTAAAGACATGGAAATACTGATTTTACTTAAGCAATATATGTCACTGTTACCTGTTGTCTGTTCAAGATCAAGAATATTGATTGTAAAAGAGTGTCTCCATTGCTTTCTGTTCTGTTTCTTATTTTTTTGTAATTAATAAAAATATGAACAGTTATGAACTATTCACTAAAGGAAAAACAATAATGAAAAGCTTTTGCATTAGTGAGGTAACAAATGTAACCTCTGGGATTTTTTTCATGATTCTCACAATTCTACTTAAGGTTTTAAAAATGCATTTTAGCTAAAGGCCGTTAGGAAGTGTTTGAAGTAAGTATACTGTTAATTCTCGCCATTTTACATAGAACACACACATACACACGAATTCTTACACTTTTTAGAAGTAGAAGAATTGAAAAGTCAATTATAATCTTGCTATAAAAAAATGAAGATATACTTCCACGGATAATGGAAAAATACCTTGGGATTATTCCTGACTTTAAAAAACAATGATAACAAGATAAATTTATATGCAGTGCTTTCAGCTTCCAGAGACCAAGATGAGAGCACAAAAATTGATACTGCTCACAGATACTCTTTTGTGAGAGAAAAAATGTTATTTTTTTGTTTTCAAGTTCTGAGTTATTCAGTGCAAGGTATATGAACGAAATTCAGTATTGTTAAAAACACAGTTCAGAAAATGTCGACATTGCACTACTATTTCCCACCAAGCTTTAGATTAATTATGTCAAAATCATACTTATATTCTATTACTTGAAATTTTAATTTTTTAATAAAAAAAAAGATTCACAATGCAAACCCTGTCACTAAAATAGTTAGTGAAAATTAATCTGATGGCTGAATTTCTGTGACTTTCTTGCTAGTGTTTCTTTTTTACGTATAGTTATTAACTTTGGACATGTTGGAAAGAGTAAAAAAGAGTAAAAATATCATCCTGACAAAGGCTGAATCCTCATTTCTTCTCCATTTCCATGCAGATCAAGAACTTGGTATGAAAAGATTCATTTGACCAACGCCCCAGCATCTGCTCCCTTGATTCGCGTATAAATGCTAGTCATAAGACATAATATTGCATTCAAAAAGGAGTCTACTTTGATATGAGATACCTGGGGCTCTGCTACAAACCTCTCTGTGGTCTGAAGTTAGGCAAAACACTTTCTTTATTATTTCTTTTTTCCACACTAAGTTATGAAAATGGGGTTTTTTACAACCTTGAAAAAACTCTGAGCAAGTGGTTTCTAAAATTTTAAAGCAAAGAATTTTCACTGAATTCACATATGCCTTAGCCTATGCTGGGGAACCTTACATGCTCTGGCCTTGAGATAGTGTGACAAAATCTCAAGAGTGAGAGTAAAAGAAAGAGCAAGTTCCCTTAAATGGCATCCAGATAGGGTGACCTCTCAACTCTAGAAGAAACTATTATTTAAGGTTGGGGTTTTTTTTGTGTTTGTTTGTTTGTTTTTTCCTTTTTTTTTTTTTTTTTTTTTTAATTTAAGGGGCATTTATACTTTTCAAATAACTCTCCAGTTTGTTTTGGGGTCCTTATTCCATTGCTATCTACACAATAAAAGTTAGTCCACTTCTTTCCCACTCAGCTACCTCTGAAGTTTGAAGTGAAAACAGAGCTGGCACAATATTTCCTCTACCAGCTGAGGAGATGGATTTAGAACAGTGTTAATTAGCAGATTCCACTCTGCTATTCACAGAACATAGATGTAGTCCAGATCCTTCCTGATCCAATGGACATAAATTCTACCCAATGAACCAAAACAGACCCATTGCTCCTGAAACTGAATCTCATTTTCTAAGCCAGTACCATCATAGCATCTAGCTGTGCCAGGTAATCTGTCTTAACAAAAACCACTGGAAAGTTTAATTTTCACTAACTTTGACAGTATGTTGCAAATGCCATATGTTTTCTGGAAGAAAGTTGACAATGTGCATACTGTGTTTCTTGTAAGGTTTCACCCTCCTTAATTTTACTGAAAAGTTTTGTGGAACCTCTGAAGGTAGAAAGCTTGTTTGGCTGTACTATTTTGTTTGTTTTTTATTGAATATGTAGCACACACAGAGTATCCCACTAGATAAACTAAAAGTGTGGTAAAGTACAAGACACTTCATTATTATTGAAAATAGAAACTAGGCTGGATCATCTACTTACAGAAGATACGGTATCTACCTGATTCATCTTGCAGGAAATGCTCAACAAATTTCTTGTATAATTTTTATCCCAGTATAGGGTGAGCTGAAGGTACTATTCTAAGAGGACACTGAAATCATAGAATCATAGAATCAT
>NW_008596991.1:0-63046 GCF_000691845.1 Merops nubicus | reverse complement strand
AATGATTCTATGATTCTATATGTGCATCTCAGCCAGTGCCAGCCTCTCAAGTGATGTTAATAGGAGATACATGCACCCACTTTCTCTAAAGGAAGTTAGAAGAATGGAGTAAAATCATTACTCTAATCAGATTTGGGAGGTCAAGAAGTACAGAACTTAGAAAGAGAGAAGGCCTTTGAATTCAGCACTTTTCCTGCTATAGGACCACTCTCCCAGGCATGAGCTTTCCAGTTTTGCTGCTGGAGTAGCAAATGAAAAAGAAATGCAGATGAGACATGACAGAGCCCTTCTGCCAGCAGAATGTACCGCTGAGATGGAAGCTGTGCTGCCCTTGCTCTCATGCTTGCTCCAGTCACCCAAGAGTTTCCCTGGCACCTTAGGAGAAGCCCTTGGTTTGGATTCCCACAGCTGCATAAAGGCACGGCACACTGGGTTTCAGCTGACAACCCTGAGGCTTGCTAAAACCCAACTTATTTGGAGAAAATACTGAGAACTTATTATCCAGGGATGGGGACAAAACTCACACTCTTTTAAGCTCAAATAAGGGCACTTGTGGCTAATAGTCTCAAAACTCCTTATTGTTTCTGAAAGATTGAGCCCTGTTGGCCACATCTTCCTCATTGCCTCTTTTCCCAGTGAAAAGCATTTATAGCTCAGTTTAGAAAAAGTCTCCAAAACATTTGTATGCTTCTGCAAGGAATATATTAGAAAAATCACAGATTTTGGGGAGGGAAGTGATCCATTATTCTACTAACAGGGAAATCCCGACAGATGTCCTAACATCTTTTCCTGCTGCCCAGATCGACTGGCAAGCACCAGGGGTGCTGCCAAGTTTTAGCAGTGCTTAGCAGATGGCTCCTTCTCACCATGCAGAGGGCTTTCCCCTCCCTGGCACTGACTGGCTTCACATCAGCTAGAAGCACAGGCACTGGTTTGCCAGGTGTCACAACCAGCTCCCCTCACACCTGCATCAACAACAGCATTGCACCAAGCCTGAGCAAGAGTGGGGCCACCTGGAAGCTCAAGAGATACTAAGCACCCACTTTCAATCATGAGCAGAAGCAGCACCACAGCCCTAACACATGTGATCAGAGCTCTGGCACATGACAAGGACGAAGAAGTGCTCTGGTAATACAAAACCAGTAGCAGTGATGGCTCTCCTGTACAATTTTGGGCATACGTTGCACAGCATCCTCATTCCCATTAATGAGGACACTGAACTGTGGCAGATGACACTTGCTTTGAATGGCAAGCCTTCAACGACTGAATTGTCCGTGGTAGGTAAGAGAGTAAGGCAGCTCTAGTGAGGGAGATGGTACTTTCTTGGATTTGCTCTTGGAATGGAAATGTGATGTCATGTAACTTGCACTTCCCTAACTAATTTCCCTCTTCTTCTCATGATTTAGTGCACTCCAAGGGGATATTATGCAAGAGGATAATACACATGATGCAGAACACTGGCCATATGCAACATAAAAACCAATGCCAAACTGACCACAAATGTTTTTCCAGAGCTGACTTCCAAAATGTCCAAGCAGAGGCAAGGAACGGAAGAAATCTCGCACCCCTGACTCATGCTGTTGGCCTGAAGACGAGATGGTTTGTTACTCAAATGGCATTTGGATGCCCCCTCCCCAGGAGCAGAGTGTTGCAGAGGGGGGAGGAAACATCCACAGCTCCAGATCTGTGGAAGAGAAAAGACTGCACAAAACTTAAGGAATCTGGGATACATTTCAAGCCACAAGAGTAACAAAGGAAATCGTAAGCAGCATAATGATTTTTTTTGTTTATTTTAAAATTATCTAGAGAAAACTGCATCTTTACAATATAATATATTTTGCCTACTGTCCACATCCCACAGAGTTTGAGTTAGCTGTGTTGCTCCATCCCATGCCTACAAATAAAGCTGAGGGAAAACCTTGCTTTCACTTTATTTTTCATTCTTTTTCTTAATCCCTGTTAAATTTTAACCCATCCTGTTGGACAAAGAAAACTGACACTTGAAAGGCAATGGATAATACAGTAAATATTTGAATCAACAGTTCAATACATAAAATCAAATTATGAAATCAGAAAAAAAGTCCATAGGGTTTGCAAGAACAATAGAACCCTGTTAAAAGATGGAGATGACATTTAAGAACTATTTAGAAGCAGGATGCAAGGGATAGAATCATGACAGTGTACTGAGGATGAGACTGCCTGGACTCTGAAAGTTATTCATCACAGATAATCATTACAAGTCAACTAGGAGATAGGCTAACCAATAGCATGAATCAGAAGTGAAAGAAAACCAAATGAAAAATAGCATCATGAGATGCAAAACAATCTCTCTCCAAATGGAAGCTACAGTTTTGGGGTTTTTTGTTTGGTTGGTTGGTGGTTTTTTGTTTTGTTTTTTCCTCCTTTCCAGAGAGTTTTTAGGGGAAGGGGGCAAAGGAACCATAGAACAGCCAATTGCCCAGCTTCTATTAGTCTCTTTCAAATACTGATTTCAAAAAAGATTAAATTTTTATGAGAATCAGGGCACTCGTACACACCAAGATGATTCTCAGAAGAAAAACATGGCATGAGTAATATTTGTGTGCATGACAGAGCAGTCAGCTGGACGGTTTTGTCATCTTTAACACTTATTTCCAAATGCCTCAGTAAATATATTTCACCACAATATGCTCCCAGGATTAAATACCACACTGTGTAATGTGACCATTGCTGTTCGTGGATCATCCTGCCCAGAACGCCCAAGACAGTAATTAGCCTTGCCCAGTTAAGAAGCATAAACCACCAGAGATGACTGGCATTTTTTGAATACTCCAAACTTCAAAAATAAAAGAAGTTTTAGAAAGGATATTTAATCTTTTCAGAAATTTACAACTCTCCACTTCATCAGCTACTCTTGTGAAATCGCACCCTCTCGTGCTTCCTTTGCACCCCCTTTCCTTGTGATTTGAAGGGGAAAAAAATTTCAGCTGCCAGTATCAGGTTGGTCAAGAACAAATCTCAGATGGCAATCAATGAGCTTGAGAGCCTGCTCCTCTTTTAAACTGTAGGGCCAAGTTGGAACTAATGCATAGGTGTCCTGCAGTTATATCAGCTTTTGTTTTCTGACTGCGTGCAGCATTTACTGTATTGTGTACACAAAAAGGCATCTGTAGCACTTAATTTTTACTTGTCTGCTTTGACCACCTCACATAACCACAGGCTCTGGGAAAGGAATTAGTTAGAAGTTAACTGTTACAAGCTAGAAATGCCCTAGGTTGAGTGAGGGTTCCACAGATGTAAAGCTTAATTATTTACAGTTTGGTTCCTGCAAGATTAGGTCTCAAGGTCATTTATTACCAAGAATGAATATAAATCACTGGTTTCTATTTCTGTAGTGCAATCACCCACACTCAGCAAGAGCTAGAAGGTGAGTAGGAAGAGATATCCACCCTTAAATAACACCATGGGATGGATTTTATCAGCGAGAAAAATGACAGGATAAACCTATCTGCTTAATAAGAGGAGATATGTTCCAAAACAAGAAGAATTTACGTAAGTTCTCAGCCTCTTTACTGATTCTTCAAACGAAAGAAGTTTTTCAGAACATGCCAGCATCTCTCCGGGTGAGCCGTGACAGTGGAAGCTCTCCCCAACAGCAGGAGCTCACGCTCCAGCCCACACTGGGCAAGCTGGAGCCACTTTGCTGAGCTCTGTGGCCACAGAACTTGCCACACACTGGCCCTGGAAAGCCTGCCAACACTGCACGGGTCACATCAGCACTCGGGTGATGCTGGCTGTGAACCCCTGTAGCCAGCCAGCCCCCACTGCCAGATCCTCTCCCAAAGTGCCAGTGTGGATGTCTCTGCTGGTACCAGTGCCAGTGAGACACTGGTGAGCTACAGAGGGAGGAGCAGAAGGCGCAGGCTCCCTCCTCTGCACAGCTGCACACTGGGGAGGAGCAGGAAAAGCACATACCCCACGAGCCACGCAAATACAAAGAGTTTCAAACACTTTTAAAGCCACAAAACAATCCCCAGGACTGGCAGGGATCTTGGCCACAGCCCAAGGGTGCACCCAGGAGTGCAGAAGTGCCACAATCCCCCAGGCACAAGGGAATCTGAAACTGTGGTTAAACTCCATGGCTTGGACTAGATGTCCTCCCAGTTACCCCTGTATCAGTATCTTTATTGCAGCTCCCATCATGGCCCTAAAAGTATCTCCCACTCCACACAGGAATGGATTATTTCTATGAGCTATCAGTTAGTGGCTTATCAAGACCCTTTGAATACCAGCCTATGTAAATACATTGAGTTGCAAGAGAGACACATACTTAACCCCCCTCTTTTAGCCCACAAATTACCTCTTACTTCTCAATTCTGTGCTGTGCTAGCCAGTTCTTTTCCTTGTAGCATCAACTCTTAACAGTACTATGTTTAAATCATGGTATAAATTGCAGAATAATTTAGGTTAGGAGTGATCTCTAGAGGTCATCTAGTCCTAACATGCTGATCAAAACAAGGCTAATTTTAAATTTAGACTGAGATATGAGCTATGAATTGTGTGTAGTAATCACAGTGACATCTCAAGCCACTAGATATTCAGCAAGTGACTGATGAATAGCTGTTGATCACCAGTAAAATAAATTCTCCCATTTTGGTCCCATGCTTATGTCCTGCTACATCTGAATGGGATCAGGATCAGAAGTCTTGACAAGTGCACATCTGCTAACCTGCAAGTCACATACAGTTCAACGATGTTTTAGGAAACCTATTGTTAGGACAAACAGGCCTAGGAGAAGGCAGCATAGCAGGACAGATGGCTGCAGGAACCCAGAGGAGGAAGGTGGAGGGGAGGACCACGGGCAAAAGTCAACAGAGCATTTCTCTGGAAGACAGCAGCACAGCTCAGTTGGCTAACACACAGAGACCTTCCTGCAAACCCATTTGGTACGGCTTGCATGGTCCCTGGTGACCCAGAGATCCCACTTCATGAAGACATCTGTATTCACAACAGCCCTTCTGCAGCTGTTCTTACACTCCCCTTAACCAAGGCCCCACTGCGGGGCCGCAGGGAGGACAGCGATTGAGTTACAACAAATCCCGTCCTCCAGCACAGAGCAGAGAGAAAAGAACACTTACTATCTAGCACAGACAACTTCTCTGGCTGTAAAACGATACCTCCATTGGGATTAGCATCATTCATAGACATATATACACACATGTATACATTATTTAAAACAAGAACTCTAGCACCTCAACATGTCCCAGTATGTTTGACTTTCTCTCTTTGGACTTGACATATACATTGAGGCTACAATAGAGAGCTATGCCAAGTGTAAGTAGCTATACATTATTTAATGGTTTGACCATGTTATGCTAGCTTCTCACAATTCCCACATGCAGAAACAAACCTCCTTAAGTTAACAAGCTTGAAAAGGGTTGCTCTGGATAGTATTCAAAGCAGCCTGTGTTAAAAAGGTATGTCCAAAAGATAGGAGAAACGTTTGCTGTTCACACTTTGACCATACTGGAAAACTGAATAACTGCTTCTCCACCAGCAACAAGAACATTTTGAGCAAATTCCAGCTACTTTAACGAATCACAGCGCTCAAAATGATCCACTGCTTAAAATCCCTGGTGGTTCTAGTGGTTCCTGGCAGACTGAAAACACGTTTCCTTCCATGCTTCCTCTCTGCAGTACAGCTGAACGACCTTGGTGGGGGGAGAAGGTCAGTGCAGATGAGAAAATAGTCTTTAAAACACTGACTCACTATTTGATTTGGCATACTAAATTCACATTTTGGAGACATAGCCAACATTATTAAAAACATTTAAGTCCTACAACTCAAAAGAAGATGCAAGAGTTCCAAGAGCAAGTATTTGAGCCTTCCCAAAGAATCTCTTCTTGCAAGTCAAGGAAGCAATAGCATGAACAATCTCAAAATTATCAAACTACTAAAAGAAAACACAAACCAACCAATCAACAAACAAAAGGAAAGGAACAGGGGGAGGGGCTGGCTTCTAACTTTGCATACCACTCACCTTGTCCCATACATTGCAAACTGACATAAATCACTTCCATCATGTACAGGTCACTTTTAAGGTTTAGTTTTGTGCATCTTACAGTCTCCTGGTCCTCCATGAATAGGTAAAAACAATCAATAGTTCAAAAGTGAGTTCAGACAGGTTCTGAACACACTAGAGTGGTGACTTCCAAACTTCTGGATAGTCAGGTCTCACTACTTTTTCTTACAGACAGGCATCTTTACCTTTATATTGATTGCTTTACCTTTAAAAGAAATAATGGCAAATTAATTTTAAGCAAAAGTTTACTCTATGTCATGTATGCCCTCTAGACTCAGGGCATGCCTCAAAGGCAGGAGAAGAAGCCGGGCCAGGGGCAACAGCGTACACACTAAATAACAGTGAACAACTGCCCTAGAGACCCCAAACCCAGTACTCAGTGTGGCTGAAGCAGCTGCCCAGGAACCTCTGCATCAACCCATGCCTGGTTCAGCTCCCCTAATTACTCTCAAACTTATTTTACCCTCTCTCTGCCCCTACACCTATCCTCCCATTAAAACATCACGTATTTAGCAACTGGTGGTGATTATTCTTCTCAGCAATTAACATCAACTCCAAAACCTCTTACAGCACACAGACAAAATATTACTCTAATATAATTAATTCCCTGTGTTTCCTCTTTCTCTCATTGCTCATTTACAGCTAAGTTGTATCTTCTCATGTGCTTGCTAACAGTACCCAGCATTCCTGTAGTTCTGGCCACAGACAAAATGATAAAAATGAAGTCAGTAAAGTTTGCATATATAAAAGGTAAATAGCAAAGCTAGGAATAAATGAAGTATCTGAAAACCCTGTGATGGTCTTGTGCTACACTCTAGCTTGCTTCATTTCTATGCAGCCTGACAGGTATTTTACCACGGGTATCTTATCAACAGCTCTAAGGTAGCAATACAGATGACTTGGAAGGTTTCTTTGAACCTATTCGATAATTATTTAAATAATGGACAAAATAAATGATATAACTTCTAAAAGCAGGTTTGAAGCAGTTTTTCTGAACGTCGTTTCTCCTCAAATGGGTTTATGCTTTTCTTCTGCAAGAGCACTAATCTCAAAAATAAATAAAAATGCTTTGAGAGTAAAGGCAGCAGTTCTGGTCTGATAAATAACAACATAAAACCAGCACCTTTGTACTCAGCAGATCTGCCTCTGGTGTGCAGTCAGGAGTGATTGCTGCTGACTAGTGAGATAAATAAGGTCGTACTACTTTCATGCTTGTTTGAAACAGGATATCAATGTTATTGTTATGCAGCAAACTGAATGCTATTGTCTTCTATATAAAGCTAAGTTCTTCATTAATTTTCAATTATATATCTGGACAGTTCTTGCTGCACCACTCAATAACAGGTAATAGGATACAGAGACAATGTCAGAACATGATTCGCTCTGCACAAACTTTATGATGTGAAAAAGCTCAGGAAGGGAGATCGGTCTGCAAGATTGGGAAATGTTTAATCCAGAGCCAAATAGAAATTCCAGCCTCATAAAGCTACTTTTAAATAAGCACTTTCTAAATTCAAGGGCTGCGCTGCAGTTTTTCTTTGTCAAATGCTACAGATGAGAGCAATCCTAAAGGGGGAAAAACTATAGCAACAAATCAGTAAGCAAGCATGTTAGTATAAAAGATTTAACAAGCAGTTTTCACTGCCAGAGTTCAATGCCACACGCGTAGGCTGCAGGTACAGTACAGAATAAAATACAAAATACACACACTATACATAAATACCAGCTCATCATTTCAGTAAAGAATATAAACCAGAAAAACAATTTTAATTTATGATGCTACCAAAATATGACTACATTTTATTTTACAGGACTCATTTGTAAATGATTGAAAAGAAACAGTCCATGCAAGTTCTCAGCCTTCAAACTGGCATGCTACCATTTATGGCAATTATGAGGAAACACTAGGAAAGGAAACATGCATGAAAGTGAGGGTTTAAAATATTTGGGAGTACATTTTAACAATATATATAATTAATAGCTAGTAACAGTGCCAGCTTTTTGGAACCTCAAAGTTGGAGAGCTAAGGAAGCCTCTGAAAGCAGAAGCAGATAGGAAAACAAGACCTCCTTTTGAGTCACCCAGGATTCACAGGCAAAATATATCACCATTATCTGTTTGTTATTATCTGACTTGAAGCCCCTGAAAGCTAACCATTTCTCTTAAATCAAATATAGCATACACCATATTTCCTTTTGGAAGCACCTGTATCCTTCTTAACATCTCAGTAAAAAGTCAGTGTTGCTACTGTGTGTCACACTGCCATTTTTTTTCAGGAAGTCCAGCCAGAAATAATTATATCAAGCCTGAACTTTCTTTTAAAGAGGCCAAGCAACATGTTACTCTTTTAGCAAAGCAGTTCTGCCATACGTGGTTTGTTTTTTTTTTTTCCATATTCTGTTTCTTTAAAAAAGTAAGAAAGCCTCAATGAAGTAGTAAAGACTTCAAGAAACTGTTCATCTTAATGAACAGACACCAAGACTGCATTAGTAAGTGGTATCCCTTCTAAAAAAAAAGTGTTACAAAAAACACTGAATTTGTGCCAGTAACACGGTATATGTTTGCAATGTGTCAGATACATTTCATTTCACACCACCGAAGTTCAAATCAAAAACCTAGGGCAGAGAACAGAAACAGATCCACTGAAATTTTCATGTTGTTGCTGGTAGTCAGAGCTTTCCATTCCTTCCATATTTCAGATTTAAGAGGATGGTTGTCATCAACAAAATATTTTACTTACATTGAGAGTCTTAAAACGGTGCCAAAGAAGATCAGAGAAACTTGCTCTCTTTTTTGTTGCAACTTCGGGTCAAACACTTTAAGTAGAGGTTTTGGCACAAAATAAAATAATCTAAATCAACCTCTCTCAAATTCGTGGCTTTTTATGACTCAAGCTGCCAAGCCTTTTAGCTATGCCAAGCTTCTGCAAGAATTAAATGCTGTTCAAGCTAACCTGGCATAAAAGGCTGTGTCCTTATCAGATGAACATCAGCACAGCTATTGCACCCTGGGGCTCCTAAGAGCTGCCTCTGGTCTAGGACTCGATCTTGCCAGTGCTCACCCACACCTCGAGGAAGCTCTGGGGAGAGGAGGGAAGGCTTTTCCACTGCTTCACCTTCCTGCACTTATTTATTACTATTACTACATTCTTCTTCACTCTGACAACAAAAGGCAGCTGTTTGAGCTGCTGAGAGATGTGCAATGTGAGGATGTATCTCAGGAAACGTACTAAGAGGCAGATGCTAACACTGCAGGCTTGCAATGCATCTCGATGCCATTTCAGGCATGAGACACACCATTTTGGTATAGGAGACATTCTGGTTTTAAACATCTCTTATGAGTAAATCATGAAATGTGGCACATCCTCCACCACAGGAAGTAGTTGATTTCTCACCATGCTTCATTTTCTCCCACACAAGACCTGCAAACACATGTTCTCAGTCAGTCAGTAGGGAAGTGTCATGCTGGTATTGGGAGAATGTCCTTTTATATTCCTGATAGTCTAGTAGTAGCATATGGCTTTTCCTTGTTTCACAAGGAATCACCAGGAAATATTTTTTTTTGCCTGTTCTCTGAACTCTAATGAAGACAGAGGCAAGTTTTCAGAGATGTTCCCTTAAATTCAACACTTTTTCCCTTGTTTGGGCTTGACGAGCATAACCTGGTAAGTGCCAGCATTTCTCTACCTGTTAAACCAACCTACTGTACAGTTAGCCTTTGCATTTGTAGACGGCCTCAGTTGGTATCATGTGTATGGTAGAATAAAGAAAAGCAGTAAATATCTCTCATACAAGCCAGTCCACCCACACAGCAGCACACTGAGATTTTTTTATCGAGTCTTAAAAGCAGCAATGCCTTGGCATCACTACACCAACAGTGCTGTGTTGTTGCTGCTTGTGCTGGCTAGATATCTTGGTCTGTAGCTACACACTGTTTTGGCACATGCAACAAAGAATCCCCTTTGGAAGGGACTTGCCCTCAACTCTGCAGACAGATACCATGCTGCAGGAGCCAATGGATTCTTACAGGACAGGTGCTTAGCAGATGGCAAGTGAATCATTGTGTCAAACCTCTGCTGCAGAAGAGTTTACATAAAAAACATAGATCAAAAACCTCAAACCACCACATAAACCTAGCACACAGCTGAGCTAGTGTGTTAACAAACATTAAGAACATCAGCACTTGTGTTTCCAGATCCCATTCCACCTGCTGGCCATCATCTTCTATACCACCTCCCTCTTTCATTATCTTTTTCTCCCCTTCTTGAACCATTCACTTGCTACAGAGAACCAGGTGATGAAGCAATGTGTTACACATGCAGTAAGAATCCCTTCAATTCCACCTCTTTGGACTTTTAAAGTTGCTTCGCCACCCTGCATTTCCAATCCTCAACCAACTTTTGTTTTCTGCAATGACACACATAAAGCTTTATGGGGCTCTGTGTTTGTTAAAACGCTCCAGAATCTTTGCCCTTTGCTACTCAACACAGTTAGTCAGTAAGAATCTAGGTATTTTCCTATCCTTTCCTAGGAAAGTAGAGGAAAAGGAAAAAAAAAAAAAATACCACAAATGCCTTCTCCCAAGAAGGCAGAGGACCCCTGCAAGGGACAGGGAGAGGATGGACGTACAGACCACATGGCTCAAGTGCAAACTGCACAAGAGCTGCTGCTAATGGGCATCAAAGCTAAAGCTTCCTCAGTCCCCCTGGAAAAACAAACAAACAAACAAAACACAAAAACAAACCCACACCCTTGGTTGTTCAAAGTTTTCACGTAAAGCATTTTGGATCTTGAAATATGACAACTTTTCAGCAAAAACTGAATTACTTTTTCCAAAGCCCTCTCACCCCACATCAGTGCAAAAAATAGATTCTCAAAGAACTTCAGCTCTGGACAAGCAGATTTTCTAATTAACACATCCACTAATCTGCTACTACAGTCTCATTTTGTATTTCTGTTTAAAAAGTCAAAAATCTGTGTCCTAATTAATAACCACTCTGATAGTTCTTGATTTTTCAAGCATTTGTTAGTACAAACAGAATTAAAATACATTTAAGCTCAGCTGCAAACAGAGATTTTAGTAGACACTAACAACTCATGTAGCAAAATAAATAATACTTTTTCTAGGCTAACCCTGATGTTTGGACAGGAGTCTGGGATTTATGCGACATGAGGGTTACTAAAGCATTCACATCTCTGCATTAAACCTGTTACCAACTTATAATACTTCTGCCACCCTCCTGATATGGATAGAAATAAAAACAAAATACCCACTTGCAGTCCTCCCTTGACTGGTACCAGAAGTGACTAACTGGACCGATTTCTTTCTCCCAGGTAAAACGGCAGAAGTGATTAACAGCCCCACACTCTGACACAGTGCTGAAAGAAGGTCTCTTCTGAAGAGAAGACAGATCTTCTGTTTCTTTTTACAAGGTAAAAATGAAAACAAAAGAGAAGGGGAGGAGAGAAAAAAAAAAGGAAGCTCTCTGAGGAGAAAGAGTGCTTTAAGTTTTGTTTCTCCTTGCCTCTTTCACCGCAGCTCACATTTGCATACCCTGCTTTTCCCAAGAACAGGATGGGTGACTGGAAAAACAGTGAACTGGTACGTATTCATTTTTATTTTTAAAAGCCCAGAACATTAAGGTTGAAAACTTATGAATAAGTCTCTCCCGTCAATCTGGCTCAATTAATTATAGCCAGTGTAATCACCAAGTATCCCCCTACCATTGCTTTCCTCTTTTTATATCACCTTGTAGCTAAAGCCTACAGCCAATGCTATGTGCTCTTGGCATGTTATATGCTGTGAGTTACTAACTACACAGATTTAGATACATGTAAGCCACCTGAAAACCTCAGGCAGGCAGAAGCTGCTGATGACAGAGCTGAAACCACTGATACCTTTGACAGAGCTGAATTTTTAAGGACTAAGCAGGGGCAGATGGACATCAGCACCAGCTTAAATGTACTATAATCACTCAGTTTTACACAGCTGTTAAACCAATAATTCTCTTAAAAAAAACACAGGATACTGTAAAATAATCTGTGTATTTACTGTCTATTGTAAAGTTATAAGGTATTATATTTAAATAAAAATAAATCAAAAACCATAGCAGAGCAAGATACTTCAGAACAGAAGCAAACAAATGCCAGTTACAACCTTTTTGTTAAAAGAAGCACTTAATTAGTAGTGACAGAATTTAGCTAACCATAGAGACACACTAAGATGCTAAAATGGTACCCGATTTGTTCTGGGTAAATATCTAAACACTGACACATATTCTGGTGAATTCTAGTGCCACGTGCATCTCCATTCTAGGATTGTTTTTGTAATCTTTATTAAAAAAAAAAACAGGTTTAACACAAGAAGTGCTTGTAATGAGGAAGCAAAACGTGGGCTAGCATCCCTACAGTATATACATTCCAAAACATCTTCAGGAGCATATCAATCTCTCTCAGACTCACAGCTGCTGTTATCCAAAGCCTTCCTTACTCACTGCTTTGTGATTGAAAAATTAAAATTAAGAGATCAAACTGTTAAATCTAGCTCTTTCTGCTTCACTCTAACTACCTGTTGAAAAGAATTCAAACTTCCTGAGTTTGAATCAAGCATTCTTCAATGCCATACACCAACGTAAATCCCAGGACGTAAGGTGTGGTAACAAGAAAAAGCTAGCTTTCAGAAAGAGGAGGGAAAAAATAAAAAAGACAACAAACCAACAACCAGAAGAGTGAAGTTTTTCCATGTGTTTAGGTCTCCAATTATTATTTAGCCACTTGAAAGCATCCCCTTAACTCATGTTTGCAATTTGTCTTTGAAAGCTCACTAAAAGCTTTAACAGTGCACAGTAAACAAATACACACACTGAAATAAACCAAAGTTCTCTTTCTAAAGCAAAATAATTAAAAACACTGCTGTACAAAGTAACTTTGTTTCAGTTAAGTCTGAGGAACTCTTCCTTTGCATTAGAAGAAAATATATAATATTTCTAAAATACAGAGGAGTTGACACTGTCTTTTTCAGGAAAGGAGGAAAGGGAGGCTAGGTGCTTCACAGAAGGAAATGAAGGGATAGAATAAACCCAGAAACAGAAGAGCCATCAGTGTTGCTTCTGAAGCAGTCGCCAGTGCTCACCAAGCTGCTGTAGCCTGTGCACAACCCGTCCTCTGAATTCATGTTCAAAGGCTCTCGGATGCAAGGGAGCTGCAACTGGGAATTCTTTAACGTCACCCAATAAGCACAGCACAGAGCTGTTACAGATTCAGGCATTGTAAAAATACATAGAAAACTTCTAAAAATTCTCTCAAAACCACCAAGTAGGGTCATTTGCAGTTTAATAGGTTTCCTGATATTAAAAGGCTCTTAGTATTTTACACTAACACAAATATTGTAAGATAAAAATATTAAAGCATTGATATTAAATATACTGAATTGTGCAAAATAAACCAAAAGTACCAACATCAGGGTATGGCAACTAAGCACTGTTTTCCCCCACAAAATTTTGGAGGACATTCAGGCTAATTTACAGATTTTAAGAAAAAAAATAAGGTTATAACAAGCTATAGTAGGATTTAACCCAAAGTGGAAAGCACAATTCGCATCTTTAAAATATTTCCTATGAATATCAATGTCACTGCTATTAAAACCTCAATCTCCAATATATCAAGGTTTTTAATTCAGAATTCAAACCTTAATATTATTCTCCAAATGCCAACACAGGATCTCCTGAAGACACGTCATTCTACAGCAATATTTTTTGAAATGTCACAGTAAGTACTAGAAAACAATGCATCATGAAAAGTAGACTGTGAAACAAATATGTTTGGGTCTCCCCCCCCCCCCAAGTCTCTCCTGTGTAGTTTGAGCCACGTTTGGAGTACAAGAAGTTTATGCAAAAAGCCTCTTAAAAAGAATCATAGCGTTCATTCCTGGGGCTGGCTGAACATGGGAGGGGAAAAAAGTTGCAGCTGCTTCTGCAAGCACTAGGATTGTAAAGTGGTCCATGTCTAGCATTATTAGTATTCACAAAGTCATTTTGTAGCAATTTGGTCAAACACAGACTATGTGGTCAACCCACTCCTTAATCAGATGGCTAATTCTGAAGGTCAAAAACTAATATCCAACAGCACGCTGACATCTGAAGGATGAAATGACTGCTTCTAGCAAATGAACCAAGAAGCCAAACTGGTCAAAAGGCATGATCCTGTGCTTAGGAGAAAGAAAAAAATGATGATGGTGAAAAAAAAAATCTAGTGCAATTAAAAGGCCTAATGACAAACCATTAGAATACTACTGCAGTTCAGTTCAGTGTGGCACCACTAATTTCTCACAGGCTGATTCCAGACGGTCAGTGGTTCCCGCCTCACTTGCCACCTTCCCTCCTAGGAAGAGGGGAGCATGTACCTGGGAGCATCCCCCTGTCCCATCTTCCTACAGCCCTCCTTTGGCTGTAGGAAGTTGTAGCAAGTTGGCACTCGGCCCCAACTTGCTCCTCTTTTTATCTCCACCAGGACCAAAGCTGGTGACAATGTAGGTGGGGCCCAACATTTACATCTGTGAGTCACTGCCCTGGGACAATAACCACGGAGCACAAAGGGACTCTCAAAAGCCCGATCTCTTCACTGTACAGCTACTTAACCAAACCTAACCTATTACGGCCCAAAACTTGAGTATGACTTCTTCGCATCCTGTGGCAACCTTTTTTTGCTGTCCTCTTCAGCAATTTAGTTGTGCGAGGAGGAAGCAATGGTTGATAGCTTTATCAAATTAACACCCCCATTTCCTCCACTGCAAACAGTAAAGGATATGCAGTTCTCAAAAGAAACAGTTCTCAAAGTTCAGTTCATCAAGAGAACTTAAAAAACAAAACAAAAACCCCAAATCCACCATGATTTTTAATGTTCTCATTATGGAAATGACCGAGACAAAGCTAGCATGATTCCAGCTAGGTAGACCAGACACAGCCCCATCTCTGCAGTTCACAGGATCAGAGTACAAAGTGTTTCATACATTCTAGAGAGTTTTTATTATTGAAATACAGCAAGATATATAGGCTGAATGAGGTGTCATAAGTTACCTTGGACTTAGGCCTTTCACATTGCTCAAGAATGTATTGATATGTACTTTTATTCAATCATTTCCAGTTAGGAAAGACAGAAAAAAAAAAAAAGGCAAAATTTACAAGACAAGCGACAAACAGTAAATTAAGAACAAACATACCTGGATCCATTGAAAAGTATTTGCTGGGACCAGAAGTCTTTCCCTTGTCTCTACGGAGTGGGAAGCTGCTCTCTTCCTACTTTTAAGTTCTTTATCGTCCTCCCAAATGACATTGTTAAGAGACAAGAGACGGAAACAGGCAACCGGCCAGGCTGAAACAATCAGCTGAGCCCCAGGCAGTGTAGGGCTGTCCTGAATCACCACGCTCTGGTGTCACCGGTGGGAGGGTCTTGGGCACAACGAGCAGCCCACACCCACTGGATGCCCACCTGGTTGTCTGTGGAAGATTTAGGAAGCCTGGGTAGGTGCAAAAGTCCCCACATCACCAGTATTATACAATTTAAAGTAAGAGCATGAGAGAAATGAAGGGGGAGGGCGGGCGTTCAGCTCAAATTAAGCATGCAGATAAGGGCTGGCAAAGGGCATTTTCTAAGTAGAGATGGGTGAAATGTAGTCAAGTAAAAGCCAACAGGACCTTCAACTAAGCTGAGGAGAAATACTTGATATCAAAATCGTCTTTTTCACTGTCACAGACACAGCAAAACAAAAACCAAGACACAGTTCCCTAGGCATTATCCACATTGGTCACAAGTATTTATCAACGCCCACCGAAACAGAGGGGAAAAGTTTGGAGTCTTGGCCTGAGAGACCGCCAGACCCATATCAGGCATGTGACATCTGCAACCCCACACATCCCTCCTGCACTCCTTTTTCTGGATAGAGGGGTGGCATTTGGGGTATATTTCTCTTTTTCCTTTTCCTTGATGAAAAAGTTCTACCCCACACTTTATCTTCCCACTCCTTATGCAGGATTTGCATTCTGCCATTAGTGCAATAACACCCACAGACTTCAGTGAGAGGGAAACAGCCCAACCCAGTCCCTTGCTCATCCAAAGTGACACTGTGCCCCTTTCCAAAGGGCATGTCATCTTCTCTCCGCTCTTTCCCCAGCCTTAATAGGGCCATGGCTCTACATTACCTCTGACAAAGAACTCCTCTTCCTTCCTCCCGGATTCATGGCTATCTTCAGTATCTATTGACAGACTTAAGTCCTGCTTAAACGCTACTCTGAAACCAGTGACTCCCCTATGGGAAAATATCTGAATAACCTGTCAGGCTAACAGAAAAGTCCTCAGAGAAAAGGCTCTATATGTTCCTACTTCCTGCTGGTATGCTGATACTCAGTTTGCTCTGAGCTGAAACAGAAGCTGCTCCTGCAACAACAGCAACCATCACAGATGCTGTGGGTGCAACTCAACAAGAGTGCAGGCATCACTTCAAGACTTCTACACCAGAGGTAACACTACTACTCTTTGTCACCTTGGAGCTGTCCCACTTGCAGACATCATCCCTAAAACAGGTTATCTCGAGTAAAGTAAAGAAAATAATGTCTCAAGAAAGACGTCTCATTCTCCCCCTTAACTGGATTTACTGTAGACCTCCTCTAATTCACAACTCAACAAGTACTTTTCCCAGCCTCTAAAACCAGGAACTTTCCTGCCTGCTATCACTACCAGTTGGTGTTGGAACCCCTCTCTCAAGGGTCATGACAATTAGGGGTGAAATTTAGTATGGAAATGTTCTTTCGTTTTAGTACAGCACTGAAAACAAGCAATTCTTCACTATTCAAAACCAGTTTTAGTTTGATTACAAATTATATATCCACCAGAAAAAAAAAAAAAAAAAAAAAAAAAAAAACAACAACAACAAAACCTCCCCACCAAAATCCATATCATATTTTAGCCAAGTTCCTTCCCCAAATTCCTACTGAATACAAAACTCAAAATTTAAGTCTTCTACTGAAGTACCTGATTTGAAGTCTACACCCTACCTCTATGCCTTTACTATATGCTGAAAGTTGCTAAAGGCAACACGCTCCATAACTTTTGTGACAAAATCCCAATACTCAGAAAGGAAATCTTTAGGATTAAGACTGTGTACTCACAGCTATGATCAACCTGAGCTGGAGACTATTTTATCAACAAAATGAAAGTATGTAAACCTTGTAGTTTGGTGTCAGGAAAATAACTTCAAATGAATCCCAAGATTATTGTGATAATTAAACTTATCATCTCAAAAGAATCAGATTCTGAAGGTCTGGAAAGTATAGGTGATATTAATGGTTAAATTTTCACAAAGATCATCTTCTACAAGACAATTCATTGCTGATAAGCCATAAATGCTCAAAGGGCCAACAATCTAAGATTTATTGATGTTGTACACTACATTAATTTTGTTACGTACTTCGACAAATGATGACTGAAACCATTAAAATCTTCAAAGAGTAAATAACACATTCTTTCATAGTTAATAATACATTTCTTTCAAAGCTCCACCTCAAAAAAAAAAACTTAGTCAAGCAGTACTGACACTCAAGATGCTGCTTTACCTCTTCCCTCAATGACAAATAATGTTGCATATCGGCAAAGAGGTGTCATTGTCGTTATGAGTGAATATTGTATGAAGTTCCTCATTGAGTTTTCCAAGGGCGTTAACCTAGAATTCTTTTATTTGGAAGTGAATACTTAACTAGTTCCTGAGCAACATCTACCCATTGTGTTACAATTTCACAATAGTGAATACCTTTGTAAAAGGGAAGGAGAGAATAAAAGTACGGCTATTCCTAGTAGTTTAACTAAAGAGTAATAAATTTAGTGTCAACAAAACTCTAAATTACAGTATACTTCAGTGCAAAGAAGGTAGCTTTACAAGATAAACATCTAGACAATTACTTCAGTCTTTTCAAAGCCCCTAGGACCATGGTCAATTTTTTTATGATGTAATACAACAAACCATCAAGATTTTTAAAAGGTACACTTGCCTCATTACTGCCATTTTTTAAGCATTCAACTTGAAGGAATAAAGAAAAAATGAAATCTCAATTTTCAAACCAGAACAGAGAACAGTGAGAAATCCCAGAGAAATGAAAATTGCTTGCAGAATTATGTTTTCTACTCTGCTTTGGAAAATCCCAATGCATGTATTTTTGAATACTGTTGATAATGAAAATGGAGCACATAAGATCACTGAGCGGTATTATGCCAGAATCCCATAACATTTCAACTGCACTTATTAATTCCCTACCAAACTTGTCAAAGGGTTTTTCTACAGAGATTTTGTGTGCATCAGAAGCAGCATACAACTTGATACCATTCCTATGGCTTCCTACATACACCATCAGGCTCATCTCACACTTTCTATTGATTGCACATAGTCATTTGAACAACAAATGTAGCACCCAGCACCTGAGCACAGAACCACTCAGAACACCAAGCAACAGGTTGTACATATCCCGGAGGCAAAATAAAGTCAGACAGGACATAAGCACCCAAAGCTTTGCTTTGCCAAGCCACCCAGGTCTTAGGTACCATGCCAGGCGACTGAAGGGCTGTTTAAAAACACTTGGGAAGTGAACTCATCTGTGTAATTTTGAGGAAAAGCTCTGAGCAGGCAGCAGCTGTTCAAACCAAAGGTGGAGCATCAGAATAACAACACATTTCAGCAACTCTTCCCACTACAGTCATCTACAGGAGCAAACCTGATCTCTAAAATAAGTAATAAACGAAAGGGTTTTTTCCCAGTTCAATGACAGTCTCTTTGCCAGCAAAGAATGGAAATAAGCCTAGTGAAGGGAGAGCAGAGAAAGTGATAGCTGCCCCCCCTCCTCCCCTACCCTATGCAGATGAAGCACTAAGTACAGAAAAGAGAAACTAACTGGGGGAAGAAAACAGGAAAAGGGGACTGTGGCTTATAGCTGCCTGGCTAATTGTATTTTCCATACCAATAGTGAATTTAAAATGCATTTTTAACAGAAAATGTTTAATTGGTGGGAAAAAAAAATACATCCTTACAAGTGACGATAAGCAGTGTCACTCTAACCACCTTCAATGACAGAACAGGGGAAGATTTTTCTAAGTTTTTTTTTCCAAATAATGCAACCCAAAAAAAATGAGAAAAATGAGACACTGCTTTTCGAAATGGTCACATGGTTTCTTAAAAAGGCCTTCCTTCACCTTGTTTTGCTTTTAAGGAGACAACAATAATAAATAGAAGAGAACAATAATAAACAGAAAGAGTTCTGGTCTGAATCTCTTTGGAGTCCTCTTCTCTTAAAAAGATTAAGAAGCATAAAAACCAATTTAGCAGCTGTAGAAGAAATATTTTACTTTTTTCTTCCTTAAGCTTACAGAAAAGATTTGTAAGAAGAAAAATTAATTTACACAAGAAGGAAAGTCAACAGCTTTATTTAAATGAGAAAAGCAGAGGGACAATAAATAAGAAAAAATTAGCTTATCTTTGAAATAGCCAACCATAATGACTTACGTGTTTTGATCTATTTGCTTTAATATTTTGCATCTGTTAGCAGCCAAAGCTCCACACTTGACACAGCAGGTCATGTTTGCAACTTTCACTAAGAATATTAAACAGACACAGTCCCTTCCTCATCCTACAGAGCTTTCATCTGCATGAAAACTGAAGAAAGAATGATACTCTACCTCTTTAAAAACTGAAACCTCCAACTGGTGCTTGCAGTTCAGTGTTATAAAATTGCACAGGTGTATTAATGTCTTGGCAGTATCTTGAACTTCCTTCTCACAGAAGGAATTTGCATTTCTTTATTTGCTATACAGAACATATTTTTGTGCACTTCACCTCTCTTAGAGGAATTACTAGGTGCAACCAGCTGCACCTTCCTCTAGACAGGCTGATGTCAAAGTTCGCAGGTTCCTGAAGCTCCCTGGGGAGAACATCATGCTACTTAACACAATATGAAAGGAACATATCAATACTTTGTAAACTGTCAGCTGAATCAGTTCCCTATTTATCAGCAATTCATTCTACCAAGAAAGCAGCACAGCAGTCTCCTCTTGGCCTGAAATGCTCTTTGTTTTCTCTTAGCCACAGAAGACAAAACATAGATGCAGCCCTGTGCTACATGAGGCATGACCTGTGTAAGAGCTACACTGTTAGCAAGGGCTCTTGATTGAGCTACAGAAAGGACAACAGGGATGAAATTGGGTGGATATTAGAAGCTTGGTAATGCGTATATACTATATAATAGGCAATAAGATGCCTTGCCACATACCCAGCTTCAAACAGAGCAGCCTGTGCCACAAAAGCCAGTATTGCAGGTTTGCCGTAACCTAACTGTGGAGCAACTGAGGAGTGAAACGTAAACTATGCCAAGGAGAAAGTGGCTATTCTCTGAAATTACAGAGTATGATCCAGCCACCCATACCCTCTATTACTGACTGGCACCTGCATTTGAGTGGAGAATTGCAGAGACAGCAGCAAGCGGCACAAGGCTGACTGCAACAGGCGTACATTCCTCTCTTAAAAGAGAACAACACATCATTTGTAAGGCAGTTACCCAGTGAGGTAAGATGTACCCCCACCCACAAATACAATAGAGGGGAACTATAGAGGAACCTAACACAGTTTTGTATCTCTTTAAAAAACACAAGCAGAAAAGTAAATTTCATATGGCCCAGTGAAATTTCACATTGTACAACTTTAGCCCAGTGGTTTTTGACTGAAGAGGACAGGAGAGTAAATTTGCTCCATATAAATAAATTTTGTAATTATGTATCCAAAATGTACTTAAATTTGGATACTTACTTCAAAACAAATGTAACCTTTAGCTACTAACAGGCACTACTTGGTTACCTGCTTTTAGTGAATAAATAGCACAGAGCAGCCTTTTACTTTTCCCTCTAAACAAATCCCAGATGCAGTAGATAACAGTAAGAAATTCTGCGTGGCTTACAGTGGGCTGTATTCCATCTCACTTACTGAAAAGAATTCCAAAAAAGGTAAACTCTCACATTTATAACCTAGGCTACATTAAGAAATCTTTTCGGGGAAGATACTGGCAACAATACATTCTAGTAAATGTTTTCATAAGTTTTACATTTTCTATACATCAACACATCTTTCATATAGAATTTCTGAATAAATAAAAAAAGATGGAAGAAATTTTCATCTCCAAATGATAGCAAAGATTATTTCAGCTTCTGCTATAATAACTACAATATAAATGGAGGAACTGTAATAATGCTGACATAGAATTACCCACTGAGATGTACTACATGAAAATTAGGTTACTAGCAATTTCAAAACGTTTTGCTGTCTATCACATCCTTACTGGCTTAACCATTACAGTTTCAGACCATCATGAACTGCAGCGAGCAGCAGACTGCAAAACCCTTCAGTCAGCATTCCCAGCTCTGTATTTCTAGGAAAGAGGTATCTGTGCAAGCACGATAAAAAATAAACCAGATATTAGAATGTTACCTGCAACGACTCATGAAAATACAGAGCTGTGTATTTAAAATTTATTTATTAAAATTTAAAACTTTACACAGAACTAATCATGCTGCTTATACTATGAATTTATCTCAGTGATATAAACATTAAACCTGTATAGAGTCATAGGCATTCACAATATACATTATTCATCTAGTTTCTGGTGAGAAACTAAAAGAAAGTACCTGAACACCACCCAGCTCTTCTGTTTAAATCATATTATGGTGCCAAAAAGCTGGTTTTTTTAGAAGTTCTAAAAAACAAAGGAAAAGAACCTGGTTTTAAAACCTAATCATTTCATCCTTAATGATTAGTAGAGTCTAGACAAGGTATTGAGAATTTAATTCATAATCCTCTTAGATATGGATGTTGCCTCTTCAAATACCCACACAGAGGTGGCTTGGTACACCTGGCCTGTTCACACTGATCTTGGAGAAGGACGTGGAAAGCCTGTCCCTTTGTGCTCCAGGTTCATCTCCATTGCTTTGTGGGAAAGGAAAGCAGAGTCTTCCTCCTTCCTCTCCTGCCAATTCTCTCTGTTCAGATCCAGCTTGTGAGATTTGAAAAGCTGGCATCAGAACCCAGCAGTTTTCAGGGATGTGAGGAGGGACACGTTTGTCTGTGGGTTTGCAGAACAAGGCTTTTCACAGGCTCACTGGTGAGTAGCTTTTACTGCTCATTAGATCAAACGGTGAAGGACCGAATACTTACTCTGTGTCTGCAGCTAATTTACAGAGACTGCCTGTTTATAATCCAAAGTCCCAAGCAGATGTTCAAATGAGTGCCAGATCTTAATAACCCTATTTTAACACTACTAAGTATTTTAAAGGAAGATAACAAGATACTGTCAGCTATTAAGCAGTGGCATTCCCCTGCTAAGTTCCCTGATTAAACACATGCAGGAAACACAATGCACTCTACAGGGGAAAAAAAAAAAAAAAGAGCATGTATTGACTCTTTCTGTCAGCCATATTTTCTCAATGCAAGCCAGCATCAACCAATCTCTTCACTCAATGTGCAATTCTCACCAGTTCCATATGGAACACATTCATGAGTCTCCATTAAAAAAAAACCAACACATCTGTATTTATCAGGTACACAGCAATAACAGGCTCTGTTATACACAGTGCTGCTTTCTATACATTAAAGGAAAGCTAAGAGGCTCTTCTTTTACTATGCAACAGCAGACAATTAATTTCAAAGACACTGTACTAACTTCAACTGACATAAAATACAAACTCACAAAGCCAGTCTGGGTGTTCTGCTTTGTTGTATTTTTTCCCCCTTCTCATCCTTCTGCCAGCACTGAATTTAGTGTTAATTAAAGCATTGGCTTGGCACTGCACTAGGAATACAGCAGCAATGCAGCTGCACTTTTCAGCAGGGATGTTCACAGACTGCAACAGCAACAGTGAGACAGAGCAGCTTATAGCACAGAAACACAGGGGGACTTAACCCATTTGCAAGAGACCTCCTGCTGCCACAGGCAATGAAGGCTGCAGAGACAACGTTTATCTGACCACTGACAAAGGGTACTCTGTATGGCTGGACACCATGACTGAGCCTAGAAATAGCAATATTATAAATAATAATTAAATAACTACAAAAATAAGAGTATTGCAGGCCGTGAATCAGCTGGCTTCCCTATCCAATATGGAATTTAGGGAGAAGGTTATGGACAAAAGCATTCACATAAAGTTATGAGAACAATTAATGTGGTCAGCAAATGACTCATTTGTTGCTTACAAATATTGCCTTAAGTGCAGTTTGCAAAATAGACACATTTCACCTTCTTCTAGCTACAAATTAAAATAAAAAATGATGCATGTGTACTGGGAGGGAAAAAAAAAAACAAATTAAAAAAGCAGCGTTGTCCCCTTTTGCGGATTTGAATGAGCCATGTCTTCCTCCTCAGCTCATCCTCTGAAGAAAACTGATCTGCCCCAATGCTACAATCAAATACACATAAAGAGCTGGTGATGAAGTTCATCAAAAGGTCAGGATTAAAAAACAAGCAGCAAGCACTGCACGGTGTCTCTGCAAAGCCTACTGCAGGCCACCTCCTAGCTTCAGCCTACATCTGAATACTTACCTGCATGCCAGTGCTAAGCATTGCTTCTATCCACTTTGCTCTCCTCTCCAGCAGGCTAAATCACAGCTCTGCACATGAAATTGCAAAGCTATCCCAGAGCACATCCAAGCACACTTCATTCTGATTCTTTCTTTTCTTCCCTTTTGGCAAACAGCACCCAGATACTGCTCTGCTGTAATCAGGTCTCTTGACAATGTAAAGCTCACACTTTAGAAGGGTCCACTGACAGATGGATTCAATTTAAAGCATGACTGTGAACAGCTGCTGATGATCACTGGCATGTGAAGTGAATTCATTCATCACAAAATATTTCAAAAGACTTAACTGAAACGGAACAAATGAATTTGAAGAAGTACAGGAGGTGTGGTGTTAGCCTTGGACAATGTGTCAGATGTAAAAAGCACAGCTATGGTACTGCTATTAACTTATTCCTGTAAATGCTGGCTCCACTCTTTTAAGCAGCATTCTCTGGATTCTCCATAGTCCAGGAGGGGAGCCTGAACACAGCATTAGAAGACACAATTAGTTAAAATCAACTTCAATAAAGAGTATTTAAGTGAGCCACTACAGGGAGCCGATGGCATTTTTAAATTGTGCTAGGGAAAACTTCAAGGTTTCAAGCCTCAATAAACTGCTAGAGGCAGAGAAGGTTATTTCACCAACTGCACTAACACAGCAAGAAGCAAGAAGTCCCATTGGTTGTGCAAGGGGGGGTATGCACTCTGCCTTCACCTCCTTCACTTCAAATACTGCAAAAGTCCTTACTGCTTTTAAAACATTTTCATCTTCCTCTTCAATCCTTCACTATGGCTACAGTCAAGAACAAGAGAACCTTTAAAGTGCATAGCCTCACAAATGAAACCACCGATTATGATGGTCTCTGAAGAGATAGGGAGCTGACACAGAACTGAGTAATTCACACTTTTTTTTTTTTTAAGTTCAGGAATTATGCAGCAGAACCAGACATTTTAAAATTTATTGTATTTGTCATGGCCACTGGATCATCTTGTGAGTGATTCAGTTTTTCCCAGAGTACTTCCTACAATTTATGTATGGGGCAGCCTCACACACACTGGGAGCAAGAGCAGTATTCATGGCAGAAAACTCTCTGCAAGCTGCCTCAGGTGGTAATTCACTCTTGCCAACCCTTGCTAGGGTTTGCAGGACAGAAACAAAATTTCCAAGACTTTCTTGAAGGCAATTCTTTACCTAGAAGAAATATTTATAACATCTTCAGACAAGTGTATCATCAAACTATACTTGTACCAGCATGACTTCATGGAGAAAGTATCTAAGTCTCATGCAGAATATTCATACATGTATTTTAGTTTTCACAGAGTCACTTTTGTATCAATATTAAAATCTCAATACATCAGATTTTCATATATTAATATAAAAAAAAATATTTATTTTGAGCTGCCCTAAATTTAACAATAACTTGTAGTAGCATATATTGGTAAATGGAGAATAAAAAAAAAGAATACTAAAACCAGATCCTCAGTTTTTTTCTTCAGAATAGAAAATGTCATCTTTGCAATAGTAGGAGGGGGAAAAAAAAAGCCCTCTCAGATAATAGCATTTCCCTCTTTCCTTCACAGTACACCTTTGTCAGTCTATTTCTTTACCTCCTATCATTCCTCAAGCCTGGGAAAAAAGACAAAACTCAGGTGTCACAAGCTTGAGCAAACAGGGCTTATCAGCTACCCTGCAACTCCCCTTCCATGCAATGGAAAAAAGTTACTGCTTGGCTATCACCCAGCCTCCAGCTACCTGGAATGAAAACAATGTGAGGAAAGGATCGGTAGATTAACACCATTTCAACAACTAGTTCTAAGACAACAGTTCTGATCTTGAACTCATTTTGTGGAGCAGCCGACCATTGCCAGGGGATATGGTCTGATGGGGGAGAGAAAAGCTGTGTGCTCAGCAGCATTGTGTTAGATGCAAGAACCAAGGCAGGTGCCCACTCTCGCTCACACATCCTCTCCAAAGGTTATTCATCACCACAGCAACCTCTCAAAACAAAGGTGGAAGCCAATCCAAATAGCCCTGTTCCTCTCAGGCCAGAGGACGAAGGGTGCTCTCTGCCTGCACCTTACAGGGGGTTTATTTGCATGTCATTGCAGCTCATTTACTAATTTCATTTTCAGCAGCCCAGAGCAGAGAACGGCCATACTTACACATTAAACAGAATACATCTTCTCTAGCCCCAGTTAAAAGGACAGAGAGGAACTGGCTGATGTACAATTCCTTCTTGCCACATGGCTGAGCAAATGCCACGCACTCACCGTCACCCCACCTTCCCTGCACACTCCCCTACGTACCAGGAATAGCTACTGTAAAATAAACACCCCACCTAAAACCAAGAAAAACTCCAACCTGTTTAACTAGCGTTTCTTCCTTCCTTTTCCCTCCCTGCTCCTTTTCTTCCTATCTTAATTTGCTCCACGGGATCTTACCAATATGGGATACGTTAAAAAAATTCAACTGAGACAGTAAAGTAATTGTAAACCCAGCACAAACAAAAAGCAGAGTGTCTCTTCTCTCCCTGAACCTGGAAAGAATCAACTCCAATGCTTCCCTCAGTCACTAAAGGAGAGAGATTACAATCATTTCTAAACCTTTTCAGCTACAAGCCAGGAGGAAAAAAAACACTGCCTGTAATGACAAGCTGTCAACGCTCAGCAAGCACCGTGGCTCTCACTAGTGACACTGATCCTTTCCCTGCAGAGCAGGGCACGTGGACATCAGCAACCACACTACATGCAACAACAATACTCAAAATGACCAGACTTCTCTAATTCTCCAAAAGCAAATCCCCCATCTGAGCAGCCAGGTCTTGATGTGAGAATGGCCCTCCCTATCTTCAGGATTTCAAAGGCAGGGCAACCATGGGTTCTGAAATACAGGATAAAAAAAGCCAAACGGTTTCTAGGAATTTTATTTTTTAAACGGAAGACACAGGTGATGAGAGCAGATAACACAAAGCCTCAAAGGTTAAGTCCCATTTACTGCTGTTGAGAAATAAATTACACTTTGCTCTAGTGAAACCACCAGAAATACCCATCTAGCTCCAGTGATTCCATGGATCTAAGCAGAATGTATACTAATAAAGAGTGATTTGATTTATATCAACTGCTTAAGCTATACATTTTTCACAAGTTTCAAAATACTCATCGATAGCCGACCATTAATCAGTTACAGTCTTACGACAGTTTGCAATTTCTGTCAGTGTGTTTCAGCATCCCAGCAACACAGAATCATACAATCATTTTGGTTGGAAGAGGCCTTTAAGATCACAGAGTGCAACCATTAACCCAGCACTGCCAGGTCACCACTAAACCATGTCCCCAAGTGCCACATCTGCAAGTCTTTTAAATACCTCCAGGGATGATGACTCCACCAATTCCCCGGGCAGCCTGTTCCAGTGCTTTACAACCCTTCCTGTGAAGAATTTTTTCCTAAAATCCAATTTAAACCTTCACTGGTGGAGGTCACTTCCTCTTGCTCTATCACTTGTAGCTTAGCAGAACGGACTGACCCCACCTCCCTACAACCTCCTTTCAGGGAATTGTAGAGAGCAGTAAGGTCTCACTTTAAACCTCCTTTACTCTGGGCTAAACAACCCCAGTTCCCTCACCTGCTCCTTGTAAAACTTAGGCTCCAGACTCTCCACCAGCTTCATTGCTTTTCTTTGGACATGGTCCATCACCTTAATGTCCTTCTTGTAGTGAGGGGACCAAATCTGAATACAGTATTCGAGGTGTGGCCTCACCAGTGCTAAGTACAGGAGCAGTATATATTCCAACTTCATGTTCCAACATAAACAAGCAAGGGCAGGAGGCTCATTTACCTGATTCTGCAATATTTATATTAGCCAATCACTTTGGTGTAATACTGCTCTGACATCAAAGGATGCCTGTAATTAAGAAGAACTAGAAATGAAAAAAAAAAAAAAAAGTAAAAGGTTCAATAAAAAAAAAAAGTAAAAGGTTCAATAAAAAAAAAGTATGCTTCAGAGGAGCACACTGCATTTGCACGTAGCAAAAAGCAATACAGCAGGATTGAAAGCAAAATGTAAAACCCCATCTAACCCAAATTGCAGGACATTCTCCACGTGAGATGCACTCTCCACAAGCACTTGATGCTCTCTGCTTTATTAGTACAGTGCTCTTAGAAATAGGAAAAACCCTGAGTTTGAGCTCACACAGGTTTCTTAAGTGCAGCCATAGGCAAACCCATCAAACGGGATGTATTCGCAGCACAAGGTGATTTACGTCATGATGCAATCAGCACTTGACGTGATAAGCAGGAGCTGGCTGACTCAGTCTATTTGCACAGTGAATTTTCAATGGACCTTCCTAATGATAATGAATTCATTGAAAGAAGTGTCTCCACAGAGATGCTTTCCCACCCATGCTACAGGGGACCAAGGGTTTTTGCCTCCTCCCCTATGCTGGCATTCAAGCCTGAGTCAGACTGAGACACAGATAAGAAAGACAGTAACCAGTCTTAAATTTGGGACCTTCCAGATGAAGACATAGACATGCTTCCACTGTAAGAGAATAATTTTATTTACATGAAATTATTATGCTTCTAGAAAATCTATGATGTGTAATTTCTAATAACTGAAAATACTTACTGGTGAAAAAAAGTGCACCTACCTAAGCAATAACGATCTTAAATAAAAAAAGCATTGCTTCAATTGCTACCTTGCTCTCCCTATTTCTATGCACCCAGAAAAAATCAACTGCAACAATTTTAAAACCTTTCTCCTCCAAAGCTGCTGGAGTTAGCACGAAAGTTGTTACATTATTTAAGAGCTGGGGTTCAGAGTTCTCAAGCAGTATAAAGCAAATGCATCTACCTTCAGCAGTTCCCAAGGCAGCAGCTGTTACGCTTGAAATGAAGCAGGAAGGCAAAGGAAGGGAACTTAAGGCCAGGTATCTTCCAACATGGAAAACACAATAGATACTTGACAACAACACTAAACTTATTTTTCCAAACTTTCCATTAACTAAAACCTACTTGGTTTAGCCTGGCTTAATAGACTGCTGGACCTTGAAATAATGCACTTGAGTTCCTTGCTCAGCCTTTGTATCCTTCAACATAAAGGCAGAATTACCCTCATAGTTTTTCAGGCCAAAGAAATTTTCCAGCTCCATTGCTAATCAAGTTGAGTACAGCTCAGTATGGCATCGACCTCCAGGTTTTCATCCAAGTACTCCAACAAGCACTCTTAACAACCTGGTAAAAACCTGAAAGGGTGGGACAAGAGCCATGGACATGTATTGCCCTCCTCACATGGAGCCTCTTCTACCTTCTCAAGATAACTTTAAGTGTTCTTTTTTAAAGTACCAACCTTTAATTCTGCTATTCACCAGAAGGCTCAATATCTGAGAATGAGCTGTATTGTGCCGATGCTTTAATGGGACTTTATCCATGTACAGAGGGGCTAACTTCTCCAGAATTTCAGAAATGTTTAAGTGATTAGCAATAGCTAAGAGCTCTTATGTTGTTTTTAATAGCAATCGTGTGCTTTGCACCTCATCAATAATTCCTTGGAAGACAGTAGTCAGCCCAGCATGACAGTGTCTTAAATAAAGCAGGGTGTTACAAGGTGCAAGGCAGCACTCCACACATTTGCCCTCAAAGAATCACAGCATTTCAGCTACTGGAAGAAGCAGATTGCTGTTTTTTTATCAAGGAAAATCACAGAAGGGAGAAACTGACTGGAAACCACTGAGTCTTCAAAAAAAAAAAAAAAAAAAAAAACAAACAAACCAATTTGCTATTATCTTTTGCAGAGAGAGTATGTCTAGTATTGAACTGAAGACAGGATCATACTTTGGAGGTCAAAACAAGCATACTCTTCTTTTTACAAAGCATCTTCAAAAGGAAGCTGGGGCTGAAGTTTGTGCACAGCCACACACAGATTTAAACAGGAAAAAAAAACCCAAACCCATGCACTTACATAAAAGGCTTTGGGAGTTTCATTTTCTATTCAGCTGGAAAGGAAGTGAACGAGCACGCACGCACACACATCCACACGCACTCTTAATCATCCTCATGCTGACAGCAGCCAGTCACTACTTCTGTTATCAGAGCCCCACAGCTTGTATTTCCAGGCTATGAAGCCCTAAGGCAGAGAGTATAAAACCTCCTCTGATTAAAAAGGCAGGGTGATATTGTCTAGTACAACACACCAACTGCTACAGATTTTAAGTCTGGCCTCACCAGGATGTTACTCATTCAGTGCAGGGAGAGGAAAATATAATCCACAAACATACAAACAAGTAGTAAGGATTTCCTAAAATTAGCTGGTAACCTGGATCACTCTCGTTTTCTCTAAGCTTGTTAGTCACCCTCTGGGAGAAAAAAAGGCAAGGCAGGTGAGTCTTTGCATTCAGAAACTTACAGTTTGCAACAAGGTGCCAGCTGTTACAGAGGCAGGGTGAGGGAAAAGCTGCGCTTGCGTACAACTCACCAATGACCACTTGTGCAAACGCCACGTGCCTGGGATTAAAACTTCTCCCCGGGTAGATGCTGTCCCTGCCACTGCTTGATTCAGCTCAAGTGGCTGGCATCTCTCCAGAGTCACTCAGAAGGCAGTTGCCCAACAGGACAAATCACTGAAAAAATAGAAAAGAAATGGGTTCAGCTTTGCAATTCCACTGCGCATTATACAATCAGTTAAACTTGCTAAGCACTGACTTCTTAAAATGTGATTTCTCTTATGAGAGAAGTACATTTCTGATTAGAGTTCAGACATATGAACTTTCCAAATACTAGTAATAGCAAAAAGAACTCCTCTGTACAGATAACGGGAATCTCATAGTCAGGATATCTGAACAACCTCCACCCTAAACCCTGCTTTCAAGCAGTCTGGGGCTGGATCCCTCTTCAAGAGTGGGGCAGGAAGTTTACAAAGCCATGAGCTTGAGAGGCTCAGCAGAGATGAAAAGGCTGTAAACTCAAAGGGAAGAAGACTTGTAACACATTCATAAACGCATTTTGTATAAGTTTAGTCAAGCAGAAGGGTAGAGGTACTGGTGAAAGTGGAGCCCCTTCCTCATCTCACATCCCTGTCCCCATAGGGAAGCAACCGCTGCCCACAGCCCCAGTGCTCCTGGCACTCAGCTGTGGCTAAGGGGCCAGCAGCCCAAGGTTGTGTTCACAAGGCACCAGCAGCCACCTGGCCCAAATGTGAAAGAGACTGGGAAAAAACATGTTTGTATTGAAAGCAACTGGGGACAGCTCAAAAAAGTACCCACAAACCAGTGGAACTGGAGTCCATGGCACACTTAGGGAAGGATGATGAAGGAAAGGAAGAATAAGGTGAAAACCCAAGACCAGAGGCTGAGGAAGCAAACACTGAGCTATTTAATTATTTAAAAAAAAAAAAAAATGTAAGGTGACAATTATGATATTCTCCCATTTTGTCCTCTAAATTTTTGCCACCCCTGAATTTTGTATCTGACGTTCAAGAGTTCGGGCAAGCTTAGTCCTTTCTGACTTCATATTTTTATTCATATCTGACACTTTTTTGTAACTTGGCTATACATACAAGTCACTTCCAGCTTCATAGCTGCACCACCCCAGGTCCTAACCAGTCCTTCAAATTTTGCCAAACCTGCCTTGTTTGCAATCCAATTTTCTTAAGAGTTACTCTCTGAGACATCATTTTGACATTATCCCCATTCTGTGACTCCTACAAGAGGCTTCACTCCCCCTCGTTTATAGGGCCAGCCCTGCAGTGGTGTTTTCCATTTTACAATAAATCCAATTAAAAATAATTAAAAAGTACAGATTGATTTGATACAGCAATAGAATTAGGAAGAAGCAGTAACAAGTCAATCCAGTACCAGGGCAAGTGACAACAGCTCAATTCAGTCAATCTGAACTGATCTAGTAGTTTCATATTAACACAGGAAGTAGTATATTGAGCTAGTTTATGTACTGAACCTTATCAAGTTGCTTACCAATAGGACCAGATGATAGTGGCAGTTTATCTGTTAATCACCTGATACTGTTAAAAGCTTAAAATTCTAATATTTTAAGGGGAGACAGGCAATTAACAGGTTGCTGACCAGGAAACTCACACTGAAGACAACACATGGGCAGAACACATTAAGGCAGCAAGGCTGCCTTCCATCCATACCTCATTTCCCAGCAACAAGCCTTGGCTTTTCCCAACTCAGTGGCCTTGGGCAAGACCCTCCACCGATCCACGCCCATTTTCTCTCTTGCAAAACACGGATAAAGGTGACAGTCTTCTTAATGAAATAGTAGTGCAAATTACAAGGAGCATTCTAAGAGCCAGGTACAGTTGGCTGCACATTAAATGCTTGCCAATACCCTGGGCCAGTGTGAGAGGGTTGCTCCTGATCTCAGAGGAACCAAGGTCAAACACTGAAAAATCAACAGACCAAAAATCCTTCAGGAGGAGTCACAGTGAGACCTTTGTGTGAATGTCTCTCAAAAGGGCAAGGAGGCAGACCCTGACACTTGAGGATACACCAAAGAGAGAGGGTCATGCTCAAAGTTACCTCTAAATAAAACAAAGTAATCTATAAAGCTTTGCAACAGAGGAATACATGCATGCACACACACACATATACACATGCATGTCAAACACCTCTCTTTCAACTTGTGATCTCAGTAGCTTTTTTAAAATGCAGAATTTTATTGTTCTCAGTAGTACAGAAGAACTAAAGAATTTTGCTAAGAAAAGAAAGCACCAAACACTAGCAAATTAATTGTTTCCAACTTCCTTGTCTCCAAAATTCGTGACAGGTTTTGGGATTCTCATTTGAAAGCTGATGTGAAACAGAAAAGGCAAACCCAAATTTCACCGGCCAGGCTCAGAGCTCCTCCTTGCTAATGTGATTTTACTGTTTGTAGCCCTGGACATGAACACAGTTAATGAATGATGACTGTGCAAACAAAACATCAGATAATGATGGGAGGAGGGGGGACGGATCAAAAACTGCACGGGTGGCTTGGATTGGATTTAGCATCAAGTAGAAAAGTTGATGCCTTTTTAATTATAGGAAAAAGCCTTTGCTAGGAACATAAGACATACATGACAACCAAAACACTTTATTCTTTGGTTTTAAATGTATGGAAATGGAAAGTTCCCAAGGTTGGGGGTTTTCAGTGTGTTTTCTTTTTTATAATAAAAAATTATCTTTCTCAAAAAATACATCTGAATGTGTGTGTAAGCCTTCAGTTCACCTCAAAGCTGTTACAGCAGAGATTTGCTCTGCTTTTATCACTGTCTGGGAATATTACTACAACTAAGACTGCCTCCTACAAGGTGCAAGATATCTTTCATTTCCTTTCTAGTATGAGCCCAAGCCAGTAGGATTTACAGCCACTTCGAAAAAACAGTTCAAGAGCCTATCAACATCTCTTAAGATCCTACTATAAATGGTTCCAGTGAATATATACTCAAAAGATAGCACTAGAGATTGCTCCCCCCTTAAGGCTGCACAGTGCATGTTTCTTTCCTTGCTCTTATTTGTAATTCCAGCAGCTCACGTCAGATTCTCACATAAGAAATGCCCAATACAAGCACATGAAAAGCACTGTCCTTTAGTAACCTTGAGTCACTTAATAATATCCTTAAAAATAAACAAGTTCAAACAAAGGGAAAAGGACATCTCTCTAGAAGACTTGCAGACAATTCCTCAACCACCCAATAAAAACAGAATAATCCCTCACAGTTCTGGATGTTTTACTGCTACTCTGTATTTCTACAGCTCTTCTTCAGTAACACCAACAATCATACAACCCATATTTACAAGATCATTTTTACAATGAGACATAACCACTTCTGAAAAAGTGCTATTTCATAAACAACATTTACTATCCTACAATTTACAATCACCATTTCTATTATTCAGTGTCTTTCATCACCAGATCTCAGATAGCATCTAGAAGATTTAATGGCTTTGCGCAACTACCTCTGCAGATGTGACTTACAGAGTGAAAGCACAATTATTCAAGGCAGAATTTATTCAGGAAATAGGAACTGTGATACTTAACCTTGCAAAATAACTGGGAGATAATTTAAAGTAAGGTATCTACAAAGAATAGTGTCTGTGCCAAGAGACTGTTTGTATTGGTTTTGCAAAGAGGGGACTGAATGTTCTTTTCCAAAGAACCACAAAATAAACTTCCTGAACCACTGTGAGTTTTCTTTTTTGCTTGTATTTAATCCAAGTAAGTGCGGCCTGTCAAGACTTACTTAATATGTGGGGGGAAAATAATAAATCAATTAATTTGGCATATCCTTCTCATGAAGCAGCATGGTCACACCCTTCAGAATGAGTGGAACTAGCCACCTGAACTGATCTAGAATCACCTCTGCTCTATGAAATTAGCAATAATAGCCTGGAAGGGGTGTGTTTTTTTGTGTTTTGTTTTGTTTTTTCCACAATTTAAAAATAAAACTTTTTTTACCCTTAACATTCTAGATGCACACCAGCAGTGTTTGAGAATGTGGAGGTAAGAGATGCAGCATATTGAAATGGTAAAGCAGCACAGGAAAAAGAATTTAAAGTCATCAAATACTAGTTTCTTTTACATAACATTCTGTTCCTAAATCAGTCATATATGTCTTCTAGCAATACCAACAGGGGAAAAAAAAAAACAAACACCACCCCAACTTCAGCTCAGCTTTTACCTCCTCTTGACTTCCAGGAGGTGTTGGGTAATTCCACATGGAAAAGCTTCCTTGCAAGGCAAAGAGACAAGCGTTACTGGTAAGGTCAAAAGTGACAACATATTGTTTAATATGATGTTTTTGTAAGCCCCGTTTAATTGGAGTAATGGATTTAAAATAAAATATTTATATGCATCCTCTACCCTACATGAGGACATTGAGCCCCCAAAAACCCATGGAGATCACAGAAGTATAGAATGGTGTGGGTTGGAAAGGACCATAAAGATCATCTAGCTGTCTAACTCTACAACAGTTCTGTTCAGGTGTACATTTATGAAAGTTTCTTGACTAACAGAAATCCTCATTTCACAAAACATACAATGCATAATTACTTCTAGAACCACCAGGAGTACAGTTTTTCACACCAATGTACTACAAGCATATTTGTTATATTTGCCACACAAATGCCCACCCCCTCTCAGTCTCACGGGCTAAGCTGCATCAGCATTTTGCCTGAAGTGAAGAATGCCCTCCATAAAACCTGCATACAAGTCCAACACTTCTTAAAAGATTACGTTCAACAGCAGCATTTCAAAATGCTGCACTACAGTACAGAAGAGTCATTCTAAATAGACTGATACAATACCACTCGGAACAGGGAAGGATAGAAAAAAGGACAGAGATCTGATGAAAAGACAATACAACTGCAAAATGTATTTCATGTTATTTATACTGATACAGTTTCCTAAATCTGAGCCAGATGTCTAAAAGTTCTCCATCCTCATTGCCACAGAAGTTCAAAATCACTACAGTTTTGATTGTTATTACTGCCTTTTGAATGTTTATACATTCCTTGGTTCTGTACATTAATGCCAGACCTGGTCTACTGACAGCTGATAGTTGATTTCCGTGGCTATTTACCTGTCACTGTTTCCTTGTTTATTCTTGCCTTTTTCCCAGCTTCAACTTCTTGCAGAGTGAACAATGAAATGTATTTTACTTTTAGGTTCCTCCTAACAGTGTGTTTACGTTTCAAGCTCTGCAGGGATCGGGTTTATTCCTTTGAAAATCAATAGGTACAATTTTTATTTTATTTTGAAATAGGAAACCAATTATATTAGTTACAGGTTTTATAGAAGTTGTTTCAACTTGGATCCACTTGTAAACTTCAGTACATAAAAGTTACAGTGGCAAACATATTCATATATAAATTCTTGGTCTCCCTACCAGAGGCATACCTTGGTAGTGTTCTTATTATTCTTATTAAAATTGAAGTAAACATTATTAATAAAGCACGTACATGTTTATTTCTGCCTTTCTGAAGTCAACAGATGGTTGGTCTTACATTTCAACATTTTTAAGTTTCTTGTTAGTGCTACAGAAGACAAATCTGTCTCTCTAGATACATGCATGCTGTAAGCAAGCAAAACTGAGTGTAGCATATTATTCAGGAAGATTAGATTATTTTCTTCAAATACCATTACAGACTTTCAAAGCATGTGCACACAGGGTATTGCAGTAGGGAACAGACATACAGATGTTAGTGGCTTGAGCATTAATTTCCTGCCTACTCCCATGAAGGGAGATCATAAGGTTGCGATCACGCTTAACTACATTGACCCTCAGACCTTTGACAAGGACTAATGTAAGTTCAAAGATGTGCAGGAAACAACACATGTGGTATCAGAAAAAGCAGTAAGAAAAATAATTTATTTTTTTTTTTTTTTTAGAGCAAGGTCATGAAAAAGGGAAGGTGTCTTTCTGGTCTCTCTGGAGAGTGTTCAGAACTGCCCAGCCCTTGACTCTCAGACTTATCACATTTGATGTGGCTTGAACAGCATTTTAAATATCGGTTCCTAGATACTATCTTGTGGCAAAACCACCCATCATATCTTTGGTCATCATGAAAATAGTTTGCATTCCCCCTGCACCACCCAAAGACATCTAATTTCTTTCTTTTTATTTCAACCCACTACTGGCTTAGTAAGGGACATTTCCACGGGTGCTCAGAGCAGCAGAAACTGAACTGTGAAAAGCAACCACACCAGTTCTAGCTGAACTTTTTTACCCAATTTTCCTGCTCAGCAAAGGGGAAAAAAAAAACCCAGATGACATTCAACAGAAATAAGGAAACAAAGAGAATATGCACGGACTGGGGTAAAACAACACCCATCCTTCACATATCTCAGCACTAGAGCTTACCAAAACATCCGCTGTCCTCAGCAGTTAAAAAATTAACTTTCCTAGCTGTTTGCTATCAAGTCCTTCCCTTGCTAGCCTTCTTGTAAAATGAGAGCTGAAATAACTCAGGCGACTGTCCCACTGTAGCCTGAAAAGTCAGGTCCTCTCACTTTTTCATAAAGGCAAGGTGTGCTACACAAAACACCCAGTGTTCATACTGAACATTAACAAAGAAATTTGTTTAGAAAATATGCTAGTCTTGCCTTGTGTAAATTTATTATAGTGCATTTGTCTTGTGAGACTTCTAGAGACATGGAGGAAGGAAGCCAGAAAAAAGGGACTCCTTTCACAAGAAGGATGGGGAGCAACATGAAGTAGCATTCAGTATCAACATAGTTAGGAAGAAAACTGATAGTCAAAAGTGAACATTTGGTTCAGACTTATATAAGTTTTAAAAAGTGTGCATTTGTCCTTCCTGAACCTCACTCTTCTGAACTCTGGAACCACAATACAAAACTGCATCATCAGGAAGACCTGAATCTTTTCTGTTTATCAGGGAAAGCACAGAAAACAGTCAGCCTTCTGAAGTCACTTCTACAAAGAAAAGCACAGAGGTTTACACATCAATACACCTACAGAATTCCACCACATTATGGCCACTATGATAATAAAAGTTATTTTAAGCATAGCCTGTAGCAATAAATCAGCTTTAGTGTCAATAATTTTCTTTTTGTAGCTGAGGAGCAAGGAGAGCTTCCCCATCACGAGGTAAACAGAAGCCGCTTCCAAGCTGTATCAAAACTTGGACTTGTTAAGTTATCTCAGGAGAAGAAAGCACACCATAGACATGGCCTCTAGAACACCTAAAACTTCTATCAAGCTCATAACATTTTTTCCCACATTCAAGCACATCAAGTCACATTGTTTACGCCCAATAATAAACACTCTTCATCAGTACACGCTATCTATCCTTTTCCTGGCAATCGTAAATAGATGCAGTATCAAGGCATGTGGATGCCACAATTTTCAGTTCATCCCCCCATTTTCTCAGACACTATTTCTTACCTATGCCTTTGCATTTATCCCTAACTAGAATCTATTATGTTAGAGCTCATCTGGTTCACTGGGGTCAAAGCACTGCACCGTAACTGATGTTTTCCAGTCTCTTCTCATATTGCCCATCAAGGTAATAAAGCTTCTGCTGTAACTCAAAGCAACCTGTTATGTAACTCGGCAGCTAATGACCTTTTTTTTTTTTAATTCTACTCCATCACTGGTACTGACCACAATCTTTGAACTCATGATAAGTTTTTGTATGGCCTCTTCTTCACGAATTAATAGTTTATCAGAATTTAATGTGCTTCAGCGTATCACATTTCAAGTTAAACCATCCTAAAAATCAATGCAACTTTGAACAACAAGGTTTATAATAGCTTTTATTAGTCTAGTAATGCAGCTGGTGAAAAAAGAGAAAAAAAAAAAAAAGAGCAAACCCATTGTTTGGCTAACTATCAGGTCAAACCAAAAAACCCAACATGTTATTTTGTCAAAAAAAGATTCAGGAACCTAATAGTCTCCCTACTCTGCAACAGGACAAGTAGCAGCTTTCTTGGGGCTACTCTATTCCTTCAAAGAATCTGCAATGCTCGCAATAGAGCATAACTACTAATTCCTATAAAACCAGATTCAAACAATAAAATATATTTTTATGGTACTTATCACTACCACTTCACTAGTTCTATTGTTAGTTCCCATTGCACTAGTACACATCACCAGGAGCAATCAAACTTGGGGCAAGACTCTGCCCGTGAAAAGCTGAGGTTAAACCCCCAGCCCTGAATGAGGGTTGGCACATGGATGATGTCCACAACCAGGCAAGAAAGACCCTCCTGATTGGTTTTGACCCAGGGTCTGGCCAGCCTTGGGTGGGGACTGAAGCGGAGATCAGCACCAGGTGCCCCCCCCTTCCACATTAACTTGGAGGTGGGGCAAGAAGCCACCTCTGTTAGAGCTGACTCTAGCTGCAGTGGGGTTGGTTTGCCTTTGCAGTGGATGTGCCGTGTGAGGGTTCTGGTTATTGAAAAGGCTCTCTGACTCTTCATAGAAAGTGAAGTTTCCAGGATGGCAGAACAAGATCATGAACCTCTCTCTGGGAAAATTCTACATAGTCAGGCTGATTGCCTGTGTGCTTCCATCTCCCATGTCTTGGTTCCATGTCCAGTTTGCTCCCTTCTTTACATCCTATGCTGTGAGTGAATGCATTAATTTATTCCTCCCTCCAGTGGTCTGGCACCTTCGATCATTTGTGTATGTCTTAAGATCAGAGGGAGGAATGTGGCTGTTGGTTTGCCCATTAACGATAACATCCTCCCTAGTTGGGAAAGTGGTCAGCAGAAGAACACAGGACAGAGCTCACAGTACTCTGAAAGGCATGGATTTCTGGAGACCTTGGTCTAAATATCCTCCTCAGCTCCTACATAAAAATAACAAATGAGACAGTTCCTTTGCTGCAGGACAAGGTCCCCTAACTCCATTTCCTGTAGGTCATGAGTGGTACCAGTGACGGCCAAGTACTCATAAGGAGCCCTGCAATGGACAACTATAAAGTAATATTCCTTTAATCAATCTCTACCCAGCTACTTCCAAGCCTGTGCTCTGAATCAGCTTTCTAAAAGTTCCCACTTTTCTTTTTATTTAAAAAAAATAACAACAAAAACCACCACTTATCTCTATAAAGGTTTTCTTGCTAATGTTTCTTTTATTGAAGCCTATTAAAAGTTTGTTTTCAGTAGTGTCTTGCAGTGATGTCCTTTCACAAGTCAAGGGTGTGCAAAAAGGAAGTCCTCATGTTTAAATAACTTCCAACTTTTCTAAGCATCTCTCTTCCTCTATTTTGTACTTTCAGCACAAGAGTGTTTGCCCTTAATCTGATCTCAGTCTCTTTTTGACTTTCTTACACCATCTCATCTGTGCTTTTATTTGTCTTACTAATAAGGAGCCAATCCTGCAATATGGAACATACAATTAAGATCCAATTAACATTCTTTTTAGGCCAAGAGTAGGATTTACACCACAAACAAAAGAAGCCTAATCCTGGGGTAACTGATCATATATAAAAGAAAGATGCAAAAAGCTCACTACAAACTGGAGAACAAACAAAAAAAAAGCCCACACAAAAAAAAAGAGCCAAAAACACCATAATTATGTGGACACTTTTTCCCCAGCTCTCTATTAACCTATCTGCATCCTCCTTGTATTTCCACACTTTTTTTTGCCTGGCAATTATGACCAAACCACAATCACCTAAAGCAACACAGCTAGACAAATTTGGAGCTACACAGCCAGAAAAAGGACATTACAGATCTATATAACCAAAAGCTACTTTTGTGCATCCCATCCAGAAGCAAAAAATGTAAAAGCTAGAGGAAAGCCAGCCCATTAAGTTTCCCAAGAATGACTAAAATTTTGTCTTGCCAGTATCAACAAAATAATTGCATTTGGTTTTGTTCACTGCATCGAGTCATGTATTGTCATTATCAATGCTTAACATACTCAAACATAAAATCCCTCTGCACAAACAATTTCTAATCTAGTGTTTCATCATTTTAATCTTACTACCAGAATCCTACTGGGGAAAATAGATAAATAAAAGCAGAAATCCCCTATAACCATTTAAAATTATGTACTTCAGTTTGTTATTTTATCCATTCAGTTGTGACCATAAAACATCATGTTCATGGTGCTGAATTTAAAAAAGTCCCAAATTTTTAAACAAAATGAAGAAAAATAGGGATAAAATAGTGTGTTCACTGTAAGCTGGAAGAGGTTATGCCACACCTTTGCAGGGAGCAATAACTTAAAAATACACAACTTTAGACAGGAGCTTGTAAAGGAAAGGTTGACAACACAGGTACCACAAAAGACATCTCGCACACACGTATTACCAGGCTCAGAAAAAAATGAGAAAGCTTTTGATGTGTTCAGAGCAGGTTTAGTGCAAACCCATGAGGCTCCTAAGCACAACAATTTTCATTTCTTCTCTTCCTCACCGCCTGTCTTCTTCCACAGAACAGAAATTTGACAGTATGTCCCACAGAGTAGGGCAAACCTGCACCCTCAAGATCTGCAGGACAACAAATGTATCCCAACCTGAAGCTGCCTGTTTGGAAACCACATTTCTCTGCTGGTAGAAGCAAGAACACAGCTCAGAGGAAATGGATGAAGCTGTGACCAAGCCAGTAAGGACCCAGTCTTCAACTCTTACTAAACACACAAGTTTGCCTCTGAGTACAGAATGGCTGTGTACACTGGGATTTTAATTAAATGTTAAAACCTAAGTCACTGCAATTTATTTAATAGTCTAATAAACCACAGCATAACTAATTCACAGACTTGAACTCAGTGACTTGCTCCTTACTAAAAGCAGGGAGAGTGACTGGGTGCTCAGCAAACCTCCCAACCTGTTACAGCAAAACGCATTAAAGCAAAAAATGAGGAAAATTTTGGTAGATCTTCAAAAAGTTTCACTTCTTTGGCACATGAAAAAGAAAATAAAAACAGAGAAGAGACACACCTCTTTTAAAGTCTAATGAAGAATGTAACAGTTACCTGCTTAACTGGAAGCCACCTTGTACCAATTGTTTGCAGGAGATGCGATGAGGTGAGAAACTCTAGAAGCCTCTCCAGTATGTCAAGCAGACCACTGCATTATTTACAAAGCCCAACCAGCATTGTTTGTCTTTAACTTCAGAACAATTTGTGCACCTTTATTAGACTTTAATAATAAATCCAGTTTCCCCTCTGTTTGCCAGGATGAAATAAAGGCTGCTAAAACAAAGGAAGGATGCACATGGGAGATGTACAGAGAAGACAGAGAAACCTTTTGATGCATCAAGATCATACTCCAGAGGAAACAGTTTCATTTGCCAGGAAGCTCAAAACACTGCTGTCAGTGTGCCATGCCAAAAAACCCAAACCCAAATATAAACCCACTACTTCAGGTTGCCCACCTAGGACACAGACCTATGAAATACATAAATTATGTAAGTGAACCACACCAAGCACACCCTATGTGCAAAATCATCCTGCAAGCTTCTAGGAATTGTTTTAAAATTAGACAAATGAAGAAATGGGCCAAAGAGAATTAAGTGACAGCTTTTAACTAGAGTGTTTCTAGACAAAAAAAAAAGACCAAAGCTAGTATTGTTTCACAGCTCTGGAGCACTGAAATGTAATTTAATGAAAAAAAACCACAACCAAACAAACAAATAAAAACCAACACACAACATTGGCAATATCTTTTGTGCACAAATTTTCTTAGGAGACATAAATACATATGAAGTGACACTAAACATGCCCTTTAGAAACAGAAGTGGTGAGATATCTTCTTGATTTGAAAGATGGCAATACTGTCCTAGTGAAGACAACTATTTTTTTAAAAGTTTCTCTCAGATCAAAAGAGCAATTTTCCTTAGAAATAATCAATAGACCTAGAGATGCAAAACTGATGTCTGTTCTCTTAAAATGCAGACGTCCTTGGGTGGTTAAGAAATTCTGCATGGTCTCACACATCTAATGATTCTTAGCCCAATTTAAGTAGAATAAGTAACTACTCTTTGTCATGTCTAAATTTGTCCCCTTCTAGCAAATGGAAATATACACTACAGGAATTTTGTTTCTGATATTAATATTAGTATTGCAGTTGCAAATTTTATCAAAACAATTTACAGGCTTAGCTTGACAAGACTCGCTTATCAAACAAGCTTTCAATCTACTAATCTGAAACATACTTTTCCTATGAAGACAAAAGCACAGTAGTCAGTTTATTACTGAAAGTCTAACTACAGTCTAAAAGTACAGAAATGTGAATTTAAATTGTACTTACATTTTAACCAGAAATAAAAAGTAATGGTTTTCTTGTCTAATGATCCTTTCAAGCTTTAAACTGTACAATATTATGATTTCCTTTTTTTGTTTCAACCCCTCCCTATCACAGGCTTACATTTAATTAAGATTAACTTTATTTACTAGCCCCCTAAGACAAACATAACTAATATATTAGGATAAGAATTCAATCTTTGATTAATAGGTTTCAGGCAACTCCACGGGGACCCTCAAGTCCTTAAAAATCTTAATCCTCATGTAATTGTTGTGTCTTAAAACTCAGCTCTTCAGCAAGAACATGATAAACTCCCCACCCAAGAGAAAACAAAGATGTGGCAATTCTTTGCAAAGATTTAACAGAATAATAGCTGGATGTACAGTGAAAAGGTTCCTTGTCTTGAAAGGCATAAATGCATCTTTCTGCATAAGAGACGATTGTGTTAACTGAAGCACTGCTTATTCTGTTAGACTAAATATTGCCCCAGGTCCTCAACCAACCATGAGATAGCAAGGCTACATGCCAATTTATTAACTAACTTCAGAAGAATGATGCTTAGTCCAAGATTTCGAAGTTCTAAATCTTTCCTCATAGGAAATTAATGTAGACAGAGGATGGCTTCAAGTACAGCAGCAGAATGAAGATAAAGCACTCAGCCTGTGCACATTACCTTCTTCTACCTAAGACTCAGAGAGCTGTTCCACTGAGGGATGGCACATTCCACATACAGTGTAAAAACACCTAAACACTTGTCTGTAATAGCTTTACGTTTTATCATGTATAATATTCATAAATTAAGCTGGCAAATATTTGCTTAGTAGAGATGCTGGGCCAGTGACTTTACAAGATTCCCTGATTTACCCTTATGAAAGTAATGAGATTAATATACTCCATCATCTGTAGAGCAAGTATTAGAACAAATTCCCTTGGGAAAAGCAGGCAGGAAGTTGCTATATTTATAGAAAAGGGAGTTTCAGTCACTTAGTTCATTATTTTTTTTTTTAGCCACTCATTTATATCAATACCAGCAATGCTGGGATGGCTGCTGAGGAGGCCAGCGAAAAAAAGTTTTGACCACAGCATTGTCAAAACACAGCTGGGAATTCAAATACCTCCTCCCCAGTTCTGCAGTAAGTAGCAAAGCATGGCAAGGCTTCATCCCCAAAATGCTACTGATTTACATGAAATTGCCAGAAATGAAGACTGCTTTCAGTGGGCAAAACCAAACATGGTGGGCACAGATGGATTAAAAAAAGAAACGTTTATTACCAAGCTGCAAAAATGCTGCAGCAACAGGAAAATGAGAATATTATGTTTAGTCTTCCCGAGGGAAGTAAAACTGTTTTGCATACAAGACTTACTCAGAGACAAAACAATTCACAGAATTAAAAACATTACATATTTTTCAGTCTAATTATTTTCTAGGTACTTGAAGTGCATTTTTGTTTGCACTTCAAGCGCACAATGCTGATACAACAAAGAGCCTGTCAGCCTTGTAAATTATATTTTTAGGTTTCAGTGAGACATGACTATGTGTTATTAAGATCACATGTGGATTCTTCTTGAAAATGTGAAAACCAGCAATCCTCTAGCCAGGCAATAAAATAATTATTTCCCCACGTATCAATGTTTAGGCGGTTTCTAAAAATGTTAACTTTAGCTTGGCATATTGTTTTTTAGAAATCTGCAGTCTATGTGATTTGACAGTTTCCAGTATTATTTTCATTGAGAATGTCCTTGCAAAACTTGCGCTGACAAAAATCACATTCCTTTGTCACAGCCCAACAGAGAACTTCTTGTCCAAGCGATGAAGCCCCAGTGAGCACTGCCCAGCTCAAAAACTGTACACAGCAGTGGATGCAGGAGCTCCCTGCTGACCTTGTACCCAACAAGGATGAAAAGGTTAATATTAAAGAGTCTGCACTTCTTATTTTTCCCTCTTTGTAAGCTGTTAAAAACCCCACGTTTTCCTCCATTATGTTCCAGATTAAGCAAGGCTGCAGAACAAGAAGTGGGTTGGGCAAATGTTTCCTGCTAAATTTGCATGAGGGAAGGGAAATATCTATGGTCTTACATAGTTATTCTCAATCGGTGTCCTGGGGGTATAAACTATACCTGTTCTACCTAACTGAATGGTTATTTGCATTCAAGTCAGGACTGAGATGCAAAGCATCAACAACAGATTTCTAATTATAGCTATGCAAAATATTACCCCACTCCCAACTATCAAACTTCATAAAAGAGAATAAAAAAGAACTGTGGCCATGCACAATAACTCTCTCTCTTCCACCTCCAGGAACAGCAGAAAGCTAACTATGAGTTTTGTTTTTTTAAATACCTTGTTTGCCTCCTGTTCAGGGACACTTACAGACAAAAGAAATCACTTATGGCCTCTGAGTTGGTAACAGAGTTAGTCTACAAACAGGTCTCAGCATAAGGTTTTAGGTCACCACCCTAAATTTCTTTGTATCTCTAGCCTTAAGCAAGTTCAACTTGTTTACCAAAACTGGCTAAAAAAACCCAAACACACAAAACCACAACACCACAAAAAAAAAAAAAAAAAGAAAATCTATGGAGGAACATTTTCCAATGGCAAGGAGGAACTAGTAGTACTAGTTGAGAACTAGATCCTTCCCTGTGCTTCTGGGAGGGGGAAAAAAAAATTTAAAAAAAAATCACCTCAAAATATCCCATCAAATGGAAGCTATGGAGTTTTTTAACCCCTGAATTAGGAAAATGGCCTCTAACTTAACACAGAGTCACGGAAACCCCACCACAAGAAGGGCCCAAAGGCAGTGTGGGCTCAGGAAAGGTCCATCTGTTCTTTATTTTTTCACCCTATAGGCACCACTGCCATCATTCAGTGCTGCAGATAAATTGCTGATGAGAAGCAGGCAATAGGAAGCTACCACTGGAATTGAGTATTTACAGATGTCCCAACAGACCTAGCAAAAAGCCTACAATATTTGAAGGCAGCAAACTAGCAAGATCTGAACATGATGAGAAAGACTCTAACAAAGAATTGTTGGCATAATCAGTAAATCCAGGTACATCTTGACTGAATGTGGTTGTGAAATACATCTACAATCAGCCATGGGAGTCGCTGTCCCTCCCAGCTTCTCTTCTCTCTCATCCAAACGTACTCCAGCACATAAGACCTACTGCTGTCTACAAGCAGCACACAGATGGTGATAAACCCCTCAGCTAGGCTGTAAAGAAACCCAAACCCAACACCATAATTCAATCCAGCCACAAATTTAGAGAGTCGCCCAGCCCATCATCTGTAATCCAGCCTGTGTTCTGCCCCACTGAGTGCCTGGGGGCACTGACAGGGTTGGCCCACAGCCCTACCACAGAATGAGTGGTAAAGCATCACCCAAAATAAGAGAGCACATCTTACACAGAAGAAAGAGAGCAGCCGTCACATTCCTCCATGTGGGAGATGCTTACATCTTAAAAACCAAGCCTTTTTTGATTAGATCTTGGCCAAAAAAAAAAAAAAAAAGGCATAAAAATAAAAAAGGAGGGAGTTATTCTTACCAGATAATGTAAAAATATTTATACAATGGTTTCTAACAGTTCATCCTCACCAAAGTTTCCTCCTTTCCTTTGAGTGCACATGCAGCCCTTTTACTTCAGTTAATTCTTAGGTAATGAAAAGGAACTGCCTAAACTGCCTTGGACAAAGGTGAGGTCTTCCCTATGCAGCGCTTTGGAAGGAAGCAATGCCTCCACAGGGCACAGGACACCAAGTGTCAAAGCTTATGTCTGTCTGGTGTTAAAGCACGGAGAAAGTGATTTTCAGGAACAGAAATCCAGCAGTGCAGAAGTGCCCATCCATCCCCTGCACCCAATCAGCTGGTGTCCACACATGGTGCTCAGCTCCTGCGGTGTCCCCTTCCCACACGCAGTGCACTGATGGAGCAACAACTGTACTACCAGATGCCAACAGCTCGAGGCAGCCCCTCTACTGCTGCCCCCCAGAGCAGCATCTCCAGCTCCTCACTGAACACAGTGAGCAAGAAGGCACAGACAAACGGGATGCAGCACAAGGAGGCAGAGACAATGAGGGAGCACTTTTTCTTAGCACACTAGACATGATGTTCTTTGGAGCTCACAGACTTAACACATTTGAAGAGGACTACTAGGAAGTTAAATGAAGTCTGCACACCTAACTCAAGTCCCAGACGGGATACAGAGTGCCCAGTTACCATGGCAACTGTCATTTCCAGGTTCAGGACAAACCAGATTTCTGATGCTCTACACTACTCCAATGGCAAGAACAAAATGGAAAACAGAACTATTGATATACTGTTATTTTACGTGCCTGAAAAAAACAAAGCAAAATAAATAAACATATTTTACCTAATAAAACCAATAGGTCAAGAGAAAACCCTATACACAACAGATATCCAAAAGCAAGAATTCAAGGAGTTGTGAAAAAAATAATCAGGGTGAACAGGATGGTCCCCATGAGTGGAAAATTTGACATGTAGCACACATCCATTAGATGAAAGGACATCCTTTTAAAACTTTACTTAGCATTAGTGTTGGAAAAATGTGTAATGCCTAGTTGAATACTTCAAAGGCTGATCAGGTCAGACCTTTCTTTAAGATCAGGTCCTTTGTACAGGAAACATGACTTTACTTGGAAGAGGTCTTTCATTCACTAATTAGCATTAGTGCTTTAATAAGAGAATAATTCATTTTTAATCTCATCCAAAGTCTCACTACTGTGTTACATAGATTACTTTTGTTAATTGGAGTTGCATTCTCTCTGAGGTGCAGACTCATTGCTGCAAGGAAAATGGCTTTCTTTCACAAGCATTCATGCAAATGTCCAGCTTGGTTATTTACACTATGCCTTTTAGAAATTCCTCATACCTTTTTCCAACTGATTCATCATGTCCTTTTACTCAATCCCCAAACCTGATGTGAAGAGATTCTATTAATTGTTCAGAAGCATCCTCATTTTACTGATGAATGAAATTTTATACTGTTCCTTTAAATATGATAGCAATACTGAAGTGTAGCACCAGCAAAAAAGCTGGCAAAGTTTGCCTTCCTTTGGGCTAAAGGGGAAAAAAATGTATCATCATCAGCACAGAGGGGAGAAAAAAAGTCGATATATATGTAAGCTATGACTCATTGAATTTTTTGTTTTGTTTTTGATTTCTTTTTAAAGGAATCTTAACAGCCTTTTTCTCTCCAGGAAGTTTAAAGGTTGCAAAACTTTCTTTTCCTCCCAATATTAGTATCTCAAGAGAAGAAAGAGCCATTCCAAGCCACTGCATTGGAGGTTGGCAGAACTGTAAGCCTACCTTAAAATGGCTGGTAGCGAAGCAGATGGTCACAACTCATAGTTTGTTACAGAGAAATAAATGGGTTCTTGAGATGTAGTACAGAAGTTGTAAATTCAGTTACATGTAGTCTGTCCTAACCATTCCCATCACCCTGAAAGTCACCTTTGCACTCCCTATCAGCCATCAGCTTCAGACAAAATCATTGTATTACTGCTGCAGTCTGAACTCTATTTAAGGAGCCAGAAAAAGGTTAAAAAATTTATTAATTTAGAATTCTATCATTCAAGTTTTATTTCCCAACTAACTAGGTAAGCATTTCAGAGTGTATGTTTTCCATAGGTTGCAGAAATGCTAACCAGTGACATACACCACTAGTCTCAAACAGTGAATGTACTGTCAATGAAAATACTTATCACAGGCAAGCTCTGGGCTTATATTTAGACACTGGAGTGAGAGAAGAGATAGGGAAAATAATCTCCATTCTGAAAATATACATGGATATAATAAAGTAGAATGATAACGCAGAAATTAAAATAATGGGTTTGCACACTACAGACCTGTAAGAAGTGAGCTGGCAATGTTATATCAAGGGCCATCACTGTTCAAGTTGCCCAGGGACTCCTTTTGTATTTTTCTGCTCTTTTGGCTCAGAGCCCTTTTAGATGGGAAAAGTGACCATGTGCCAGTGGTGCTCATAGGTCCTGAGTGCTTCAGGTCCTTTAAAGACAGATGTAGGGTCGTGGCCTTCATTCTCCAGGTCTGTATTTTTAAGAATGACTTTGCATGCCTTCAGTGTATGTGTGGACTCTCAAGAGACATTACAGAGGTTTAGTTTTCAGTCAGAGCTTTGCATCTGCCCTCTTAAAAGTTTAATTTCTCAAATGGTCATCCCCTTCTCCCTAAAATAAGTATTCCCAACTTAGTTTAATCTTGAAAGCAAACTTAGGTGTCTTCCATGGTATTATCTTCAGCTAAAGCACAGTATCCTTCTATTAAACTTTTATCTTAAAACACAGTATTTTACTGAATTCCCCAAAATGCCACAACCTGCTTTTAGCAACCTGTAGGCAAAGCATCCAACACCTCTTTGAGCTGCAGTTCAGCTTCCACCCCTAATTGTCCAAGCTCTCCTGAATACAGTCACCCCTTTCTTTACTCTTGGGAACAACATCTGAATTTGAATGCTGGTGCCTCATGGTCTATCCCTGTTAGATGAACCAGCATATCCATTTCCAGCACTAATAAGTTTAAATGAGTAGTGACAGTTTCCAGTCATGCAGAAACATAGGCAGACTCAGATGTCATTCTCAAAATGGTAACTGATTTGATGGAGAGCATCACAGTAAACTTGCCAAAATAGATATATGTTTTTTATATGACTCATTAAAATCCATGGCAGATCAAAGGGCCTGACAGCAAAAGGATTATTAGGAAGAAAAGGAAAAAAAAAAAAAAAACCCAAACACACCCATATTTAATGCGTTAGCTAACATGCTAGAATTCCCAAGAAGATAAAGCAATTTTAGTTTCAAACAAAAGTACTTGTCTTTGTGAGAAAAGACAACTTATTACTAATTCAAGATAAAATCATGGTACTGGAGGTGAGCCAGTTTATTTTCATAAGACTTAGCAGACTGAACTCAAGATATCAGAAGAATCCCAGGGCTTTCCAAAAGAGGGATAAAAGCTACAAGCTTTGGTTTCCCAAGCAGCAGCACTGGCATTCCCCACTCCAGACCTGTTTGCTGCTGCTGTTCTAGCCCCACCTGATATCACAGCTGGGGATTTAGTTTTCTGGGGCTACTGGGGCAGTCATTTTGGCTTTCACTGTCTAGAAGCTAGCAATACAGGTCTGCAGACAGTGCAAAAGACCTGGAGACTGTAAAAATATATGGAAACAAAACCAGTTCCCTTTGCTCTATCCATATCTGCCTCATGGCAGGGGATACCACAGGCTCTCCTAACTCTCAACAATCACACAATGAAGTTTTTTAATGGAGATTAATGAGCCCACATACATTACCATTCTGCTTATTCCTCAGTCAACTGCCCCCACTTCATCTTCACATCACTTACCACTGCTAGTACACCGACCTCTACAATGCCAATGCTCAAATATGATGGCTGATTCTTCAGCCTAGCAAGCAACTGGAAATTGTGAAAGATTTCAGTAGAGAAGAGCTTAGACAAGTTTCCACTAAATGTGCTTAGCTTTGATAGAGACGATACTGAGTATCAAAACTGAGGATGAGCTATCATAGTTCATTCATTAGCTTCCAAAATCCTAGTCAACCCTGCATGCAAAACATCTCAGCTATTTATAAAATGAACTGCTCCGGAGCCAAAGATATGAATTCTCACTTTTACTTTAGTAGGGTACACAAAGCACTGAAGAGATGTTATCTGTCATTAAGCACTCACATCAATTTCCACCTCTTGTCTGAAACCTGCAGATGATCAGAGTAAAATCAGAGTGAACACATATGAAACACTATTCCAGCACTTTCAGCCTCTATTCACTAGGGCATAAAGACAGTAGTGTTTTAAGATTTCTTTGTAGTTCATACCCCAGTAACATACCAATGAGGTAGAGTAATTTCTGAGGACTGCAGAATAACATTAAAGAACATTAGAGAGAGACAAGGAAGACCATTAGATAGTTTTAGATTCTCAACATCTCTCTCAAAAAAAAAAAAAAAAAGCCCTCTCATCTCAGATAAACAGAGGGGTTTTCTTGGTTTATTTGCTTTATGTCTGGAGTTTGACATGGCACAGCAAAGTTTTCATGACAACATAACCCTCCTTTAAACTAGTACACACTTCAAACAAAAGATGAGGACAGACACACAAAAAAAACCCACAAGAATGGCAACAACTTCTTTTCAATTGTTTCCAAATTATCTAAGTTTCTATTAATGAAAAATGCTGTTGTGGTTTTTTGGGGTTTTTTTGTTTGGTAGGTCGGTTTTGGTTTTTGGTTTGGTTTTTTTTTTTGTGTGTGTGTGTGAGTTGTTTTCTTAATTTTTGCTTTGGGGTCTTAAGCATTTAAATTAATCAACAGGCAGACAGACAATTTGCCCCATTACAATCAGTGGAACAAGTAAGTATTTATACTTATATTTATGTAAAGATCAAGATTTTGATCCTGAATCAACCCTCTCACCTGCAGTTGAGGACAACTCTTTCATGAGCACCACAACCAGGCTTCACCAGTGACCGTTTTCAATAGATATCTTAAAAGTGGTTGAGGTAGGTCTTAGGCAATTCTTGGTAAATTTTGAAACAAAATATTTCTGTTCACTATGTCCAGGGAAGAAGATGATGACATTTTGCTAAGAAACAAAAATTTGAGTGCTACTGTACAGCAGAGCCTATACGCCATTAGATTTACAGTACATGAACTGTACCATTGCCTGGAAGATATCAACTGCTAAAGACAGCAGTACGTACATTATGTACATTATAAGATGTGGTTTTCCTAGGAAAGACACTAGGTCTAAATGAAAACAAAAGGTGCAGCTGTTGTAAAACTGGAAAGAAACTGAAACACTACCTGCACAGAATATATAGACACATATTCTCGTAAAGGCATAAATGCAGAAAAAGCAAAAGAGGGCAAAATCCCTGCATTTTTTTCCTGCCAGAGTAAAGCCTCTCTGCATTTCTAGAAGCTCTAAGGGGCATATATGTCCAGTGTGGGAAGTGCACATTTAAACTGAGAATCCTAATCACATAGTATTTCTAATCAGTGACTGCAACATCATCATGCCAATGCCTATGAAAAAAATATGTACAACAAAAATGGCCCCAAGCTCCAGATTTGCATCATTTTTAAGGTCAGTTGATCCCTGAAGGCACATGCCTATCACAGGGTAAGAAGAGGGGAATATCTGGAAGTCTCTGCTATTTTATGTCATCATAGCAACAACACTGCCTCAGAACATTTCCTCATTACTGGAGGCAAGAGTCCCATGCAAGGAGCACATAAAGAGCAAGGTCATTTGTGAAATTATGTTGCACTTTTCCTTATGTTCTAAAGTACTAACTGCACTAGAGCACTATGAAAGAAGTTTTAAGTCCTCCTTTATCAAGGAGGACTTGCATCACTCATGGCACATTCCCACACAGCCTTTGTGGATTCAATTTACTAGATTGCCTGAAGTGACACCTGCAAACCTTGTTCAGTAGCAGCAGTCATAAGGGAGACACCACCACAGAGAAAAGGGGCTATTGCTGGCATTATTGGGAGTACTAGCACGGTATGCATCTGGACATCCCAGTCACTGCACAACACTACCTCCATGGTCTAGGAGGTAGGAAGGCCTTGAGTCTCTCAAATGTCAAGGTGAACCTATAAAAGAACCTCCCCAACGTTTCCATGGATTTCTCCCCCAGGGTAATACAGCCTTTAAATCTTAAAAATTGTTTTGCAACCAAGAGTCTCAGTCTGCCCAGTGAGCAAAAAATGATTATACAGAGGAGTATACAGTGGTTCAGAAAGTGATCTGAATTTATACAGTGAAGCATGAAGAGAAACAAATACAGACTCTAGGATCACCTGCTTTTAGCTTATGAGGGTTCTGTCTATATGTAGAGGAGGATTTCATCTGGTACATGTCAAAACAAACAAACCCCCCCCAAAAAAACAGCATCTAGAGGGTAGCACCATGTACTGGCATACACACAATTCAAACACAGAATCTCTAAAAATTCACTAATGTACTTAGTGAAAAATGCCAATGTTTGCCAGAGGCAGGTAGCTTAAATTATTGCCCCTATCTTCCTGAAAGAGGAAGGATAAGAAATCTTGTTTCCATTTTTCTACCAGAAATAGAAGGGCAGAAACTCTCCTCCTTCATACACTCTGGAGGTCAAAGTACATGATGTAATGAGCCCCTGTAGCTTTAAACAGGTTTTATAGATTATCTGACTTAAAAATAGGCATAATGTTTAAATAATAAAATTCTCGTGAAATTGAGTGCCTAGAACAACAAGCTTCCAGTCACTGGCTCAGATCTGAAAGAGCTGTGCCCATATGAATATTAGTAACACACCAAAGGGAAAATCTTGGGTAGATATTCTGAAATTGAAATTTTATCTCACTGACTCTATCCACCTGAAATGCAAACGATATGTCTGCTTCACCTAGGTGCAGATCTCCAGAAAAAGTGTGCAGACACCATACCAAGATTTGGGTACCGGACCCACTTTAACTCTGTCCTCAGCCAAGAGACATGGAGTCCACCATCTCCCACACAACTGTAGCCTCTTTCTGGTACAGGGAGAGTACAATTAAAATTGGCTTGGATACCCCTTCACTGTCTGGATACCTATGTAGGCACTCCTCTGAATAACTTAATTCAAGGCCTGTTACCACCCAATAATTGCCAGACGTCACACCTCATGGTTCAGTTGAGGACCTGAATTCATTCGTGAACCACTATATGTATTGTCTTTTTGCTCTCTTTTCAAGTACAAACGAAAAGGAGGACATACAGAAGGGTTGTGTTGTCTTCTCACCAATGGAATTGTTTCTTGTCAGCTACACCACTATCTAACTTGTCACAAGATCAAGCAAAACAATACAACGCAACTAACTTGATTTTGTGAGCCAATGAGTACACGAACAAGAATCAAATTACTCCGCTCGCATGTTTTGACAACAGCAATTTCATTTTATTTATTATGATAATTCATAAAGCACCATCAAATACAGTGTAGAATCTCTTATAAAAGATAATTACAGACTAGTAATGCAAGATCTCATTGAAGCACACCATTAATTCATTGACAGTTAGCGAACGAGGCAAACACTTCGTGCAAATGAAGGTTAGCAGGATTTCAACACGTACACTTCCCTGCACTTAAAATGTGCAAGAAGCAAACCTTATTAAAACAGCATCTTGTATTATACTTTAAAATGATGGCCCCTTAGGTAGATTTTCTGAACTTCAAAAGACAGCTATTATACCACTATATGTTACAGTCTAGGACAGCAGAAAAAGAAATTCTTATCAGACTGCTGTATCACCATATGCAGGGAGCATAAAGTAGTTGCTCTTTCCTACATCCCTCAAGGCCCAGACTCTGATTCAAAATGAGTTTTCACCAGTCTCACACAGCTTTAATACAGTGCTATGAATTGTCTTCTGTTTTGTCACTGAAAATATTTTATGTAGCTAAAGCAACACTTCTGAATCTAGCATCCAGCATTTGGGACATCTCCATATGGGCCTCAGGGTTATGTTTGCCTAGCTCTGTGTTTAAACTACTTCTGTTTCTATAGAGAAGGACTTTGTGGTTGTGTGCTTTATGGTTGTTTTTAAAATTGGATTTCCCCACTATGAAGAGAGAAAAAAAAAGAAGGCTGGTACTTTTCCTCTTGCTATTTAATGTTGTTCAGAGTCATCTGAAAATTTGCTTACACTTAATCATAAAAAGGACTGAGTCTCCTTCCTGCTTTGCATGACTTCTGTCTTAGAAGCCTTTGCAGTGCTGCCACTATGAAATCATGCCATCCATGATCCAGATTCATACAATTTCTCAAATGTGTTAACTGATTCAGATCTTCATAATTAGAACTGATCCAGAAGCTATTAGGAAACAGCCCTAGTATAATGCTTATTTAAATTGCTATTAAGATTCAATTAGAAACAGATTACTTGTTTTAGGCATTCTGACAGCCCAATGTAGCAAACAAGGACCCTCTAAGAATCACCTGAAATATCTAACAATATTCAAGTCAAGATCTCATAACGAGCAGTTAAGAACACTGAAAGAACTCACAGAAGGTGTTGCATTCTTCTAAATTTTTCCATCTTATCTCAGATGTTTACAGTAAAAAGAACAGAGAAGTTCTCTTCAAAGCACAATTATCATCAGTTCTCTCCAGCATTCCAGCAGCGTAATATTCTTTTTAGAACATGACCAAGTAATCCCCTCAGATCCTCAGGATATGTTAGCATAATAATTGTTCCCTTTCAGTGTTTCTTTGTTCCTACTTTATTTATTTCTTACCCTTATTACTTCAGGCAGAAATTACTTTGAGATATTAACCTGAATTTACCAAAACAGAATTCCCGTGCATTTATTTACTTTTAGGTTAAAGTGTTTCAATTAAATTGCATGTTAGAGTTAAATCTAATGATTTTCTACTGGTTAAAAATGATTGGCCCAATAAGTCTTTGGTTTAATTTCCCCCTCCTCTCATTTTGCTAACCAGAAGAGAAATGAATCCACCTTCAAGCCTGCTGGAATCAATCTTCTTTTCTCTTTCTCACAATTTATAACTCAGAGGCTTAAAAAGAGTTCATATCCTCTTTTAACAAGCTGGTTATGTGAGATAAGCACAAGAACATTAATAAAAATAGCTCAGCATTAAGTCATGGATGTTTTACAAAAGTAGACACTAAAAAAAATCCTGAAGGCTAATTGTGATTTATACCACATCTCTTTTCCTATACTACCAATTACCAATCATCTCTGAAAGATCCCTTCTTTTACATGCCAATGTCACAAATGCAACTTCTGTCAGCTCATTTTCAGTCCGATGAGACCACCCCCCAGTTTGCCCTGTGACTCATAAATGCTGGCATACTGAGAAAGAGGTTTTATTCTTTCCCAGCTGGGGGCTTTTACTTTGGGTTGGGTTTGTTTTGTTTTTTTTCTCCAATGTCCTTCACAAAAGATTTCATAGCTGGAAGCATAGCGTCTCTCAGCTCTCCCACACACTGCACCTCAGCACCACCACTTGTAACGCCACCCTCAATGTCTCCGGTGTTCAGGAAAACTATATCTAGTACAAAAATAACACAACCACCACCACTGAAAGTTTTATTACTGCATTTACAACAAAGCAGCTGGTGGTAATAATAACACTACTTAGCATTTATATGGTGCTTTATATTTTCAAAAGGCTGCATAAACATTTGCTAATTCAGCCTTACAGAACTCCGAAGAGACACATACATTTTTTGATCACAGATAGAAACACTGAGGCAATGAGACAAAACAGCTGTCTCCAAAATCAAGATCACTAGGTGATTCTTTAAAAGGGAATGGAGATGTCTTTGGACAATAAGAACTTCCAGAGTTATAGAAGCAGAGCTTAAAATACTCAAAGAATCCGATGGGGCAAACTCTCATTCTTTGTGCATCCACCCCCTCCAAAACAGCCAGTAAACACTTTCTCCAGGAAGATGTAGTTCACTGCTGCCAGCTGCTCCAAGTTACTCACCACTGTGCAGCACAAAACGCTGGGCTGCACAGGCCAGCAGGACCATCTCATCTGCCAAACCCTCAACCTGGAATTCTGAGCCCCTCTGAAGAAGTCAAACTGTGGATAAGCTTCACAAAACCATGACTTGTTCTTGCATGTCAACATTTAGCTTTCATGTAAAAGGTGATAAAAACTATAAATTCTAAGTAGAAAAGAACAAAAGCCAACATGTATTGAAGGCACTTCTGAGAACATCTTATAGTCATATTCAGGAAGACACTAATTGAACAGACTTTTGTGTGTGTGTAATCAGACACCTCACTCACATAGGTAAAACAAATGCCTACACACACTTTAACAAGTCTTACTCAGATCCTGAGCTCTGGAACTGCTTGAGGTGAGCTTAAAATTATTGCCTAGGCAAAATGCATACTGTTAAACCTTTAGAAAAGGTTATTACTTTTAAAACCCTATCCCACAAAGGCTTGACTACCCACATAATTTCACATAATAGTATGTCCCACTGAGATCAATAGATCTGAAACACATTTCAGAAGACACTGGAATACAGACTAATGACCCAAAGGGCAAAAGAGTTGGTTTGTGAGCAAGAAAAAGCTTTACTGCAAGAATCAGCATGAAATGCAGTCTGTAAAACTGGACACAGAGCACTATGTGCAACCAAAGAGAGAAGTAAAACAAAATGGGTAGCAAAAACTTAGGGAATAAATGAAGAAACAAAAAGGGGGAAAAAAAAAACACACACACACACACACCTCAAAACCACACACACAACAGGAGACTAAAGCTACATCAAGACTCAAGAGCAGGATAGGACAAGACAATGGAAAATAGTGGAGAAACATGGCTCAGGCAAGTGGAGAAGAAGGCAAAATACTAAGAGCTTACCCAGTGACCAGGTCGAGCAGGGAGAACTGAGACCCCAGCTGAAGGTAAGGCTCAAAATGCAGCAGTGCTTTAGCACAGAATCAGCCATGAGAAGAGAAACAGTGACTGCAATGGAGAGGTTGTGTTTATTTCTCAGTAGTTGTAGGACATTTGTCACACAGGGGTGATTTACCTAATGGATACTAAGGTGCAAAGTCCAGATTCCTTGTTCTGTCCTGTCCTCTGTATGTGAGATAGCACTAAGAGGCTAATTACCAGATAGCCTGGATTTATTAGCCATAATGATGTTTGCAGCTAAAATAGAAACAGACTCCACCCTCCTACCTCCCTGCCCTCACCCCTGGACAATTCTTTATCCTTAAATACAGGAAGAGAAGGAAACAGAAGAGATAAAACATTACACTAAGGTTGCAAGAGCATGGGAAGAATTGCAAAGCAATAAATAAAGTTAGAAATGGAGAAGAGAATAATTAATTCCACTTTGGGAAAAGCGAGCCTGCAACAATGTTGAAGTGAATGAAGAAGAAAAATGCATATTTAAACACACGGCCTGCCACCCAGTTCTGAATGTGAAACATAGATGTATAATTTATCTCCAACTGAAGGCAGTATAATGCACTCACTGGCTTCTCGAGATATGTGCAAAGCCAAAAACTGCTTTAGAGGCATATCTGTAAATGGTTGACTTTTCCATGACATTTTAAAAACACATGAAGATCATCAAGCTGAATTTTATTGCAACTTGATATCACAAACTCTTCATGATGTAACTCAATTTCATTGCATAGTCCTTTCCATATCATTGTCACACACAGTCAGTTACAACGAAGAACTCAACAGGCAAGGTGAATGTACAAAGGTTGCACGTTCACAGGCTCTGAGTAATACAACACCACATTCAAAATATGTTTATGATGATTCTTACTGGCACTAAACTCTTAATGATTCTCTGCATCAACCAGATAGCTAACTCCCCGAAACACCAAGTGTTAAATCCCTTGCGGATTAGAAAAAGAAAGCTTTCTCAGGGCTAATTACTCCAAATTATATTTTACAGTAGAAACAAAGGGATCTTTGACTCGGGAAGCACAGAAGATAACACCTCAGACACACTGTAGAGCGAGCAAAAAGCGCAGCGGCATCAGAGGAAGGAAGAGTACATCAGAACGAAGAACAGAGTCCTCAGTCTTCATGAAAGGAGCATTCAAAAGACTGAATTAACATTAAGCCCTCTCAACCACCCCAGAAAGAAAGAAAGTGCTCATTAGGCAAAGTTCACGTTTCAGGTGAAAGATCACTAGGAGCATTAAATGAACAAATTGCAGCAACATCAAATTCTACTTAAAGTCAAAACATTGATAAAATTGGGATAATCTTGTATCTCACCAGGCACCTGCAAGTATTGAAGAGCAGACTTCTGCGAATTTGTATTTTTCAATCGTTTTTTAGATCAATTTTTATGCAGCTGATGTGGAGGGTACGTTAAATATCATTTCCCTTTCCTAAGGGTCTGGGCCTACACCGATGAGCAGCAAAACCAAACTGTTAACAACTTGCTTTCAGCTGCTATTTGCTCTTGAGCCAGTTTCTGGAAGGCAAGGGGGAGGAGAAGGGACTACTGATGGGAGAAGCAGCAGGCCTAATGCCTGCTTTTCGACTTGGTCAGATCTTTAAAAGTGCTTTTACATGCAGGAGCAGAAAAAGTAATACTCACAAATCCCCATGAGTCATCCCTTTATTTTCCAGTTACATTCCTGAGCTAAAGATATTAAGGCTTACAGTGATACATTTGCAGTAGGTTAAGTCTGAAGCATCCACCAGCTACAGTAAATTCCAGCCCCCCTGGTCCCAAGAACCAGCTATGGCAGCTTCACAATTAAGCCAGCTGAATACAGATCTCTGCGTTCAAGGAAGGCTTGAAATAAGTCAAGTTTTCCTTACCTGCAGTAGTAATCTATGAGATCCAGAAAATCAATAAGCAGTAACATTTTGGATTACTAAAAGACAAATCCTCTATCTCATGTAAAACCAGTGAATTCTTGAAAGGATAAAAAAAAATTTATTTTCAAAAAACCTACTTTGTTACTGAAGATCCCCAACAGTTACCCTCAGTCAAGCGATATAATTCATAAAATGTTTTTTTCCTAAATATTCTGTTAAAAGACTCAAAAGTTTCACAGCACTATAGGCAAATCGGTTCATAAATTCACAACCCAGATTTTTATACAGGTATGGCAGCATTTTCTTCCTCTGCAGTTTTATATAGCATATAACAATTTCAATGGTTGGTTAAAACACCAGCTTGAGTGAAGCTTTAAGAACAAACACAAGTAGAATTGCCTGTCACACCATCAGTAATGAAATGCCTGTTATGCATCAGAAAACTCCACAGCAGAAAACTGCACAGAAATGGACAACTTGAGATGTACGAATTCCATGGAAAATACTAGCCCTGCACCTTTGAATCTAGAGACATCTGCTAACCAGAATGCATAAGGTCTGCTGAAGTCTATTCAGAAAAAGACAAAGGTAATAAACGCAAAAAAAAAGTAATTTGTAATTTGCTATTTCCACTTTTGAACTTAATCCTGTGGAGAATCACAGCATGAGTAACTTTAATTACTGAGACAGTGGCACAGAGAGGGAAAGGATGAAAGGACTAGAAGCAATCAAGTAGTAGCATTCAAGGCCCTGAGTTGGCTAATATTGAAAAATTTTACTAGAGCTGACATGACAGAATAAAATCAAAGGCATGTGTTAGTGATTGCAGGCTCACGGTCACAGCTCAAAAATGAAAACAAGTTCTCAAAAGCTAATGCTAACAACATTTCCATTTGTAACTCACTCATTTTTTTATCCCCCCAGTGTCCATGGCATGCAATTAAAACCAAAAACAAATAAACAAAATCCATCCCTACAAAACAGATATGAAGGTTGCTTCTTCCACATCATTGTGGTCTTTTCAAGAGAGCTGTGACCATCCTCACCAGGCAACAAGCTGAATTATATAGGATCTCCAAGTATCATAATGCTATAAAGATATATGAAGAAACCTTTTTGTTTCAGTGAATGAAGGGCTTTGTTCTGTAAACAGTTATGCAAATGCTTTTCTACACACACCCCAAATAGTCTCACTGATACAGATAAAACTTTCAATTACTTTATACCTAAATTAATCTATGGGCACAACAGGGAGAAACCCAGCAGTCACTCAAGACTGCATTAACAGCTGAAGTTCCCAGCAAAATGTAAAATTTGGATGACAACAGTTATCTGACTTGAGATCTAGGGTGGGAAACTGAAAATCCTAGGTATCACAGTTAAATAACAATCCACATGAAACTATGGGAAATTCAGTGTGTTGGACAAATAAATTGATGGATAAACATTGGAGTTTAGATAAAATGGCAGCAGTTACAGCCCTCCCTGAAAGCAAGAATTCTAAGTTTCTGGTAATATTATTTAATATTGTTATATATTAATATTCAATATTATTTAATATTGAAAAAACTAGAGAACTAGCATAGCACTGGTAATACGAAATTAGTCTCTTAGTCCTTTTTGTTTGTTTTCAGTGTGAAAATACAATATATAATGCACTGTTAGTTTACTGATGGTATTTTCAGTGACTTACAGTTTTAGCAGGTATCATGTAACTATGGCCCAGCTATGAGGAAAAAGTGTATTTCAGGCATCATGGGGTTTTTTTGTACCACAAAAAAAAAAAATACTGAGGCTTCAAGATCAGTTAAGAGCCATCTAATCATGAGCTGTTGATTAGCCTCCTTGGCAACCCAGCTCAGAACTACAGTGATGAAAACTCTGAACCCCTATGGACAAAGAACATAGGACCAGACACTCTTAAGTGAGAAAGCAAGGAGAAATCCTGGTTTCAAATGAAATGTGATAAATAGATCTATCCACTTGCAGAAAAAAAAACACCAAAAAACAAACAAACAAAAAACAAACAAACAAAAAAACCAAACAAACAAAAAACCAAACAAAAAAAAAAAAAAAAAACCCAAACAACCAACAAACAACCAACAAACAAACAAGCAAGCAAGCAAAACACTTTTACAATTCTGTTTGAATGTAAATATTTTGGGTTGGGACATGCACACTGCACAGTAACTGACACAGCTCTCAGGTGTTAAATGTCTTTACTTTCTGGCCATCAGCCTCACAGCAGAGAGAGAAGAGCCTGGATGGATCACAGACCAAAGGACTCAGTTTTCCTCTCTGGCACAGCCGAAAGCTGTGTCTTCAAGAAAATCTCATACCTTTGACCAGTTATTCACCATTAGAAGACAGAATGATGCAGGAATTGTAATTGGGAGTATAAAAGCAACAATTGCTACACACTGAAATCAAAGTTAGCAACTACTTTATTAGTGCAGTCTACTGTGTGGATTTGAAGTCTTCTGTTAGCTCACTGCAGTAGCTGAAGATAAAACTTCTTATATATTTAATCTATTTGGACCCTCAGGGCACCAATTATCTGACTTCAGATGTTTAGATTTTAATAAGCTTTCACCCACAGGGGAAAAAAAATGCAGCCATTAATGTGCCTGATTTGCCACTTACAGATAGACTATGGACAGAAGGAAAATCAATCATATTTCACAAATTTTGTTGTCGCCAAGTGCAAAACTTCTGTATTTTTTTTTATCTGTGCATTTTGCAGCAGAGGTAAATGTCTTTAGATCAATGTTGTGCTCTCTATTATTGCTGCATATAACCCAGCACATAATCACTATTGGGTGTTGTTGCTTGTGGGGCGTTACCTCCCTTCAGCTAAATCTAATGGGATGCTTCTATTGCTTTCAACAACATGCACTCAGAAACATTAATTCTGAGCTGTGAGGAGGCGATACTGCAGCCATTATGAGTGTGTGACAATACAAGAGTGTTGGACAATTCAACTTCCACAGCCTCCCCCAGTAAAACCAAGCAGCAGCCCAAACCTGCTGCTGTGGATCCTTGAGTACAGTATCTCGTTACCTGCCAATACCCACATGCTAATAACACTACACTCACTCTCAACTGTGAATCAAGATGAGATATGCCACGTCTCCTTTACACCTTGGAAACCCTGTAAGCAATTTGCAGTCCCCACTGCTCACCAAGATGAAACGACCAACCCATTTCAAGCCTGACCTAGGAGAGGACCCATACTCAAGAGGGCAAGGGTTGAAGTATTTCCATGAGTATTCCACGGAACGAAGGCCAGTCACACAATGCTGATTCGGTATTTCCAGTTGCTAAGAACAAAACCGGCAATTTTTATGTTCTCCCTTGTAAGCAGCTTTTGTAGCTGACATAACGACATTGCACAACCACAAACGAGAAGAAGATGGTCAATAGGAAGGGAGGAGGACAACATTTTTGAAGATGAAGGGGAGGCACAAATAAAGTATGATCGACACTGCAAAGACACACAAGATCCATAATTTGGTTAATATTTCAGCAGACACAACAAAGAGCAGTAATATTTTTATTTTCAGTACTTCACTTTAAGTGAACAAAGCAGACTCCACCAAAGGTCACACTGCTGCATGTCTGTAACCCTGCGGGATAAAGGACCTGCAAGCCAAGGCAAAACACAGTTTTTGAGTGGCAGGATTAGTTCCCAAACAACATCACTATGAAAAACTTCTTCCACCCTTCTATTGCCTGCTACTACCTGGCTTGAAAATAGGGTTTAGTGGAAGCTGCAAAGTCTCATTTTTCACGCAGAGCTGCTGAGGTTTACAGAGGGAGCAGAAGCACCTCAGTTCACACCACAAAATGCCACAAACCTGTTTTCCACTGCATGCCCAGGTCATCCTTTGTGCCCCTGGCACGATGCATAAGGGAGTGCGTATCGCGGTGACGAGAGGGGCAGAAGGAGGAAGAACGCCAGGGAAAGTCAGCAGATGGAGAGGGAAAGGGCTCAACAGCCAGCAGAGGAGAAGGGGGACAGCAAAGCACCAAAGAAACATGGGCATGCAACAGGATTATCCCACCCGAGGGCTGCCCTTCGCCAGCTCCCAGCAGTGCACGCCAGCTTTGGAAAAGCCAGCTTAAACGCTGGGGAAAAAAACACCACAATAAGGACAGAAAGCCAAGTCACCTGGTAGAAGGTGAGGCAGGAGGGAGAAGGAGGAGGGCACAGGCACGGACGTTGCCCTTCCCGGGCAGCGGCGCGGATCCCGCCCGGGGCGCGGGGC
>NW_008596990.1:0-4370 GCF_000691845.1 Merops nubicus | reverse complement strand
CCTCCCCTCCCTTCTGGAGAATGGCAGTGGGCTGGAGATGTCCAGCTGGAGGACCTCCTGGTTTTTGGTGCAGTGGGAGGTGGGGACTGTCCTGGCACCACATGCAACATGGGTTCAAGAGAATGGCCACGGGTGACTGATGCTGCCAGGCTCTGCTGCCTGCCCCTGGCCAGGACATGGAGGGGGTGATGGTGGTCACTCCCTGTGCTGGCTCAAGGTCTCCCCGTACTATGCGATGGAGCCTGTGGGGCCCCGAGATGCTCCCAGAAACACCAGCACCCTGTGGTACCTGCTCCTCTGCTGCTGTCTTGGTCTAGGGAGGTTTAAGCCACCAGGAGGAAATATCATTTTTCTATAGGTCTTACAATTACAGATCTCTGGAGAGTTACCCTGTATGTTCAGGAGGGACCACTGTGGATACCTGCTGGAGCCCTTCCTGGGTGGTAGCACCTGCAGACAGGCTCTTACAAACATATTTGGGTTAGTTTTAGATGTTCCTGGTAATGAGGGATCTTTTCTGCTCCTGCTGGAAGCGATGGTGTCTCTTTCAGTGTTTAAAAAATTAAATTTTGGTCTTGTGGTCTGCACACCCACATCCTTTTCTGGGTCATGCTGCCTTCCACTGAGTTTGCTGGTGCTTTATCAAGGTCCCTGGATGTGCTTTTCATTCTTTTATTGATCTGAGATTATAAATACAGCTGGCAGGAATTCCAGCTGTGCATTGAAGTCATTGGGGACTTGCAGGTGGTCAGCATTGCCGCACTATTAAATCAATAAAAATGATTTACTAAACCCTAACAGTGCACTTTTAACTGGAGATTAATGCAGCACAGCACAAATTGGAAATGTCCCTTCAGTGTTCCTGCAAGAGAAGAGGTCCTGCTCGTGCTCCCTGTCCTCAAGGGATTTGATGTTTTCTTACCTTTAGGGTGAAACATGTTAGTGGGCAGCCTTCCAGGTCCCCCCCGAGGGCTGATTAGTCCCAAAGCTGTTTTCCTTTCCAGATCCCCGTTGTCCCTCAAAGCTGGGGATCTATGGCTGGATTTGGAGTAGGTGCTGGCCAAGGGCAGAGCTCAGCACTGCTGGGGTGGAGGTGGGCAGGGCTGGCATGGCCATGGAGCAGCCCCACTGGCGGGCAGTTTTCTGGTGCAAGGTGGAGGACGCTGGTTGGGATTTCCCCCAAAACTCAGGTGCTATGGAAATCTTCATTGGTGATGCTCCTCCCAACCTTTCCTCACATCAGTGACAGGACTGCAGAAGGCAGGTAGGAACCTTCTTTATTATTTTGGATTAGTTGCAGGACTGAGAGCTGAATCTGTAGATCGTTTGGATCCCTTGGTACAACTTAAAACAGCCAAAGGGCCTCACTAGAGTTGCTCCCGACTTTGATTATTATGCTTTTAAAGAGAAGAACAATGACTTTGTGATTTTAAAACTCTGAGTAGAGGATTTGGATCCAGTTCTTGGCTCTATCATAAGTTTTCTGTGTGACCCTATGCGAGTCACTTAATCCTTCTCCCGTTGACTTCACCATAAAGCTGCTTCCTTTCTGCACCAGTTTGCAGCGTGAGCTCTTGCAGCCAGAAATGAGCAGTGGGACAGGCAGTACAGCAGGACCCTGCTCTCCTTGCAGGTCCAGATCAATGCTCCTGTAGTAACAAACCCCAGAGGTGGCTGTTTGTCCCTCTGCAAGCATCTCCTCTGAGCAAACAGCCCCAAAGCCACCCGGGAGCCTTCAGGAGGACAAGCAGGGTTACCAAAGCCTGATTGAGGCCAAGGATGGGACTTCACTGTCCTTCTGAGCTGCTCAATCCCCCATCTTGGGTTGCTTCTGGGAAGGATGAGATCATGAGTCGAAACAAAATATTTTCTATAAGTTAATCTGAAGAACGATTTATATACCGTGTGAGCTCCAAAAGATTTTGCAGAGCTTCAGTGATCAAGGGGGAACTTTTCTGTAGTTTGGGTGTTTGTTTTGCCCTCACAGGCAAGACGAAAACTCGTCTGTGGTTTCAGTGTGCAAAAACAACACCGAGGAGCGAGGCGTTGGTCCACGTGACCGAGCAGCCTGTGTTCACCCCTCTGCTGCTGGTTGTGTTTTGGGCAAGTAAACCCTGTGCAGGATGTGTAACACCTGCAGGTTCTTCCAGACGTGGGTCATTTAGCAGCAGGGACATGACAAGTGGGTCATATCTGCAAAGCCCACGGGCACCTGAGATCTTAGAATCATGGAATCATAGTTTGGGTTGGAAGGGACCTTAAAGATCATGTAGTTCCAGCCCCCCTACCATGGGCAGGGACACCTCCTGCTAGAACAGGTTGCTCAAAGCCCATCCAGCCTGGCCTTGAATGCTTCCAGGGATAAGGCACCCACAAGATACATTCCTCTTATTCCCTCAGCAACCCCAGGCCCTGAGCAAGCAGGGCAGAGCTTTGCAGAGCCAGGCTGAGCTGATTTCCAGCTAACGTGAGTCTGGAGGGACTTGCAAACAGACCCAGCTGCTCCTCAGGCAAGGCCAGCTTGGCATCTAGCGCTGGATTTTCCTGGAGATTAGGGAGATTAAAGCACTAATGCCCACTGATAGGGGTTAAAGCTTTATTAAGTCATAAAAAATGGTGTAATCCAGCAGAAAGCTGCACACAGCTGCAGCATAAGCAGATTGGGGCTGAGTTTCCTGCCTGGGTGCTGGGCTGGAGGTTTCTCAGAACCTGCTCTTTGTGGCACTTGAAGTGGGAGGATGTGAGCGTTTGCCAGCCCAAGTACCCACTGTTTCCAGGGCAGCCAATGCCAGCCTTCCTGGGCATCCTGAGGAGGAGGTGCAGCCTGGTGGCCGTGCTGGGTGGAGGAAGGGCTGCCAGCATTCCAGAAGGGCAGGCAGAAGGTGACAGCCACCCAAGAGTCATGGGCTGGTGTTCCGGATGAGGGGACAGGAGGTGACAGCCATGTGAGAGCCACGGGCAGCGAGGCAGGGCAGGGCTGTGGTGTGGCTGGCACGGGTGGCAGGGTTTAGCTCTGGAGTCCCAGGGCGGCTGGTGGGGCTGAGAGCAGGTTGAAAAAGATGAACAACTACCAGCAGCTCCCGGCCTGTGGGCTGTGCAGGGGCTGTGCATGGGAAGTGGAGTCCTCTGGGCTCTGAGGGCTGCAAGTGTGCAAACCTGCCTTAACCCTTTCATCACCCACAGGCCTTTCTCTGGGAGCGTGGATCTCCTGGCATGTATCAGCACTAGTGTGGCCAGCAGGACTAGGGCAGGGGTTGTCCCCCGTACTTGGCTCTAGTGAGGCTGCACCTGGAATCCTGGGGTCAGTTTTGGGTCCCTTCCTCCCAGAAGGACATTGGGGGGCATCCCAGAAGGCCAGAGAGGAGCAACAAAGCTGGGGAAGGGTCTAGAGTCCAAGTGTGGTGAGGAGTAGCTGAGGGACCTGGGGTTGCTGAGCCTGGAGCAAAGGAGGCTCAGGGGAGACCTTCTGGCTCTCCACAGCTCCCTGACAGGAGGCTGGAGCCAGGTGGGGGTCGGGCTCTTCTCCCAAGGAACAAGGGAAAGGATGAGAAGAAACGGCCTCAAGTTGCATCAGGAGATGTTTAGGTTGCATTTTAGGAACAATGGGAAGACATCTTCTCATCCTATCACTTGTTCCTGCAAGGGCTGTCCAGGGCTGTCCCAGGCTGCCCAGGACAGTGGTAGGGTCCCCATCCCTGGAGGGGTTTAAAAGCTGTGGAGATGTGGTGCTGAGGAACATGGGTTAGTGGGGACCTGGCAGTGCTGGGGTAAGAGTTTGACTTGATGAACTTAAAGGCTTTTATAATCTGAATGATTCAAAGATTCTAAGAACTATGGAGAGCTGGGGGGAAAAGTACCACCAAATTGTAGGATAGATCCAAGTATCATGTCAGAACCGGGGATTGAAAAGAGGCGTGCTGGCTTTGCCTGGTGGCTGTGAAGGGAGGGAGAGCCCCTTCTGCTGGTGTGGGCATTGCTGGGGGCTTCAAGCCAAGCAGGACTGGTGGGGCCCCCGAGCTGCTGGCGCAGCAGGGCTGGGTGGTGCAGCCCAGGTCTCTGCCTCCCTCCTGCAGCTGGGCCCTTGGCTCTGCTGGTGGGAGCGAGGTGCTGGTGGTGCAGCTCAGGAAGGGCTGGTGGAGGCAGCTGCTTTGTTCAGCTTCATCGACCTGACTTCAGGAGGCAGCCAGGCCGTGGGCGGGGGCTGTGGTCCCTCCCCAGCGGATGGGAGATGCAGCCCAAGGGTCTCCACGCCGCCGCAGAGTGACAGGAGCCCGGGGTCAGTGGCGTTGCCACCCACTGGAGACCGGCCTTGGGCTCTGCTGGGAGCCAAAATCCAGGGGCTGCTCGGAGCGCTGGGGACGGGGCCGTGC
>NW_008596989.1:20563-23529 GCF_000691845.1 Merops nubicus | reverse complement strand
TTTTTTTTTTTTTTTTTCCTGCAAGCCCATTAGGGGGCAATTTTAAAATGAGATCTGTCTCAAGGGGCTGAAGGGGATAAAAGACAAGGTGGGGTTGGGAGGAGGGGAGAATCTGTTTTCCAAGTACATTATGTTTCCTGCCATTTGTTTTTTTTCATTTATTTCTTTTGGACTGACCTCACGCTTTGGAAATTATGCACCTAGTTTTTTATCCCTCATTTTTGTCTTACTTTTTTTTTTTTCCCCCAGCACCAGGAAGAAGAGATGCCTCATTTTGAAACCTAAAGGGGGGAATAAGAAAAGTCCTTTGTAATATATTGCCATATTATCACTAAATCCCCTGACAGTTGTGACACAGAAGCAAGTCACCTGTCACTTAAGCTTGAGGTCTCTTTAATTTTCTCCTGGAATTCGCACCAGGCTGTCTTTAATTTGAGGCCTTTATTGGAATTCTGAAACCTTTCTGCCTCCCCAGTGCTCAGATCTATTCTGAGTGCTGTTACAGAATGTATACAATAACCAACAGAGGGATTCAGAGGGGGCTGAAGCACTGTTTATTTAACACTCTGGAGGGATTTTCGTGCTTATTCGGTCCTGGCTACCCGGCTTTCAATATCGCTTTGACAACCGTTATGCCCTTCTCATTAATTTTAAACAGTTAAAACACAGGAAAAAGAGAAAAAGTTTTCATTATTAAAGTGCTTTACTTTTTAATAACAGAGGATTCTGTCCGCCAGGGGAAAGGGCAAGGCTCACTAATTTCACATTCATATTAAAAAACGCTGGGAAGGTGACACTTTGTGCTGCCAGGAGGCTTAACAAAAGAAAAGTGATGGGGGCTTGGAGGAGCAGGCGGGGCCAGAAAGTTTTGTGTTTCACCTCAATGGAAACTTGTTAGTTGCAGTGACGAGTGTCCACTTTGGGGAGGCAGCACCACTTGTAGTTTATTAAACCTTTACCGAGGCCCCTCGACTGGAGACTGTCTCAACTGATTAACAGACACATGTTAAATCAAACTAAACGGCGTCTCTGAAACGAGCTGTGCTGTGAGTCTTTCTCCAGTGGATCAGGAGACAGGAAGCAGACACCAGAAATCTGAGAGACTCTTCTTGTGGCCTTAAAATACCCATTGTTGTCTCTGGGGATGCAGATGGACAGTTAGTCCCAGGTAGTGAGTGAGTAGGAACTCTAGGCCCTATGCACGTTTGCTTCATTGAAGAATAACCCAGTGGCTGGAAGCTCTGGGACCCAGAGTTCCAAAGAGGGCACTGTACAGGGAATTTAAACTACATTCAAGGTCTGTCTCTGGGCAGGCTTGCTGTTGGGCTATGAAGTGGCTGATCTGGGTTAGCAAAACCTTTTGTGTGGGGTGCCAGCAGCATCGCCTGGCTCCCACCATTACCGAGGTTCACGGTGTCAGTGTGATGCAGTTGCCCTGGACTGGCAGCAGTGAAGAGGGAGGGAGGGTTCTGCAGCATTAGCATGCAAATCTGTGGGGGAGGAACAGCAGGATTGCTGCCCTGGCACAGGCAGAGTGCAGAATGCTGGGAGCTGGATGTTTGTTTTCAGGCAGTCCTGCTCAGATGAGGGAGTTGACCAGTATCAAGTTACTGTCTTGGATCTGGCACTCTTAGGCTTGGATGCTGGTTCCTGTCTGAGCAGCTTGTGAGAACTGTGGCCCTTGCTTGGGAGAGGTTCATGTCCATGGATACTTGGCTTTGCACTTTGCTGTCAATTTCCCATCAAAAATTCTCTTGTTGTCCACATTTCCTTTCTCTGCCTGGGTACTTTGGGCGAGAGACAGCCTCTTTGGTCCTCCCAGAAACAGCTTGCTCCCAGGAATGTTTGTTTTCCAGTTCCTGAACTACATTCTCCAGTCTGATCCTGGGGAAGCTTGAGGACATGCAAAATTGCCCTTTTGCTCTGAGGTTTCTTCTGTCAGGCCTTTGGTGCAAGGGGCTTGTCTTATTCTAGAGGAGCCACGTGATGGCAGTTACAGCTGAGTGGGACTTGTTGGCAAGGAGAAAACTTCACGTAGGGATTCGGTAGCAAGAAGTTCATTTAGTTGGTTTTGTTCACAGGTCCTGAATTTGGTCTGTTCTCTGGAGCATGGGTGTGATGGTAGATCTCCTGCCCCACGAGTGCCAAGAACAGGCCAGGAGTCTGGGGGAACTGCACAGGGGAACCTGTAACATCAGTCTAAAACTGCTGTTCCAGATAACTCCCCAGACTCTTGACTAACTCCCATGGAAACAAGCAGTGGTATCTGGCCTGTTGAATCTGGGAAGGGGGGGGGGGAAAAAGTGAGGGAAAAAGGTACGTGATAGATGTTAGAAAACACAGAATTAAAACTGATTTGCTCTCCTCACCACACAGCACTCACTGGCTGCTTTGACTTTAACATCTTTATATTTTTTTTTTCCTCTAGTAATATTGAGAGGATTACCTTTGTTGGCCCCTGGGTGGTTACTGTGTGATTTTACTGTTATTAAATCTATTGTAAACTGCTTCATTATTCCTGACTCAAATTCTCTCTTTCCTCTAATCCTCCCACTGCCCTTGTAGAAATCCTGCAGTGTGGACCCCCAGGAAGTCCGGGAGCGGGCCACGGTCCTGCAGACGAGATTTGAGAACTATGTTCACTCCAGCGAGGGGACTGTCCGGTGGGCAAAGAAAGGTCAGTGCATTTCTTTTCACTTTATTCCAGAAGGGCTCCTATAAGCTGCCAAGATTTTCTTCCGAGGGAGAGCTTCAGGGAAAAGGCCTGGAAGAAACATTTTGGGGCCATTGGGCTCTGCAGGGGGTTGAGATGGGCACAGAAGGCTTTGTGATGATATTAAATGTTAATTTCTTGCATTCCCATATTACGTGCAAATGAGGTTTAATCTTGGATTTCGATGGGATTCACATCTGAGGGCTCTGACCCAATCACATGAGTGAATAGATGATGTGTGTGAGGCTGGGAA
>NW_008596989.1:2615-20532 GCF_000691845.1 Merops nubicus | reverse complement strand
AACCACATCCTGGAGCAGTACCCTTTAGATGCTTTCCCTTTGCACCAGGGATGAATTCGAAGCCTGTAAGACAGGATGCCTTGGGAGCAGCTCTTAACAGGCAAGGATCTTAGGCTGGAGGTTATTGTTTGCAATGGGAGAAGAATGAGAGAGAGGACACCTATTCAAAAGGCAGGAAGAAGAAAAGCTTGGGTGTATTTCATCATAATTGTAGCTAGGTGCAAACCTGGGATTTGATCTCCCATCATTGCAGTGTCAGCACCCCTCTTCTGGGTGCTGTTCTGTTGCCCAATAGGGCTGATCTGGGGGCACCTAAACGTTGAGTAGCTGTTGTAAAGGGAATATGGAAAGCTGGGTCCCAAAGGTCCTTGACAATTACTTGGAATTTGGTTATTAAACATGGAGACAAGTCCATAAAATGCAGGCTTGTTGTGCAAGAGACTAAACCCTCTTGCTCACAATAAATAGGTCTAGAGTCTTTCTCTATTTTCTGAGCCTCTTCTTCCCATGTCTCCCTTCCTGATTGTTTTCATTTTCACCGTTTTGTGACTTTGATCTGAGTCAAACCCTTCTGTCTAACCTTGTGTAGAAGTCCAATTGATTCCAGTTTTGCAGTCTTTCCAGTTAGGTTTGGATGAGGGGGTTCCAGTAAGATGAATTTAATGGTCTCTGATTTCTGTTTGCCATTATATAAGTCGCTGTAGGCATGGGCATGCAGGTGTGGTACAAATGGACTGTATGTGCTAAACTACATCAATCACATACTAAAGGGTCTACAGCCAAATGGGGAAGTCACCTTTGAGCTGTACAATGTCATCATGCAACCTGGATAAGGGCAGGCTGTTCTCAAAGTAGAACTTGAGTTCAGCGTTAAAATGGTCTGGAATCATGAGAAGAGGCTGTTCAAGAGGTTAAAAGTGCAGTTTTTTCCTGAACGTTGTACTAACCTGTTAGGTGATGACATAGCAGGAGGACTGGAGCTCATACTCCAACTACCTGCTTACCCCAAATTATGCTGCATGCTTTTAATGATGCATGGCTGTCCTGATGGGTGAGGTGTTTGACATCCTGCTGTTCACTCCTCACTCTGCCCGCTGTCACTGCGTGTCACTGCACTGACTCTCACACACCCGTCCCCCCTGATAGCTCCAGTGCTGATTTCTTTTCTTTCCTCAAGATCTTGAAATACTTTTCTGTTAGAATGGAAGTGTTGAAGGCTTGCTACATGAGCAGTTTGCTTGTGCCCATTTTCAGGTGTGTTGGGCTACTTGACTGGTGTAATGACTTTTATAGCCACTCTTTTAAGTCGGCAGTCTCAAAGCATGTGACTAATATGATCAGATCCTTGATTCTGCTTTGAGCATCTTGTTGATTCCTTATACCCCATGCAAACTTCTAACCTGAAATGGCAGTGACAGGGAGAACCAACTGCATGGTTCTGGTCACACATAGAAAACTCTGTGGTTCCTACAGCACGTGTCACTGCACACACCTCCCCACGTGCACTTGTTGCTGAGCTCAGCACTAATAACTTTTTTAGAGAAGTATAGAAAATATATCAGGAAATGCTGAAATGCTGTGCATCTCATTTATCTTGTACAGGAGCACTCCACCTCTTTTTCCTACTCTGCTATCTACATATGCAAATTTTCCACTGCTGAGTGGCTTCCATAAGCCCCCTCTTCCTCCCCTCTGCGCCAGGCATCATGAATAATTAACATGGCAGCTGGCTTTTGCTTTCATGGCAGACAATCAATTGGAAACTGTGCCAGAGACGCATTTGTTTCTCTCTCTTTTTCTCTTTTTCCCCACTTTCTGACCCAGTCAATGTTAATAAGCAGTGTTTTCACTGCAGCCTGCTTTCAAAAGGCGAGTGGCTCCCTGCCCACTCGCCCCTTCTGCCTCTCGGCCCCGTGTTTTCCAAACTCAAATCAGATGGTTCAGTGAAGGTGCTGCCCTTCCAACTTGATTGACTGATCAGCGGTGAGGTGGGTGGGAGTGGGGGTACAGCTGGGCCCTGCTACCTGAAGGATGAATCTCCTCAAGCGTGGAGCACCTTTAGGGAGCAGAGGGCTCTCATCCAAAGAGGTGTGTGATGATGCTGGAGCCGTGGGGACAGAGCTCGGGAGACCTTGGTCCTTTGTGATGCTGGGCTTGCAGAAGGGTTAAGGAAACACCCCCTGCTTTTCTCCTCTGTGTTTCCTCATTTTGTAGCCACTAGTTGATCTTTTTGCCTCACCCTGTCTGTTCCCAGCACCCATGTGTCAAGAGGGACAGCAGAGTACAGGATCCCACTGCTGTGACACGATGCTTGAATCCACGGTGGGTTTGGTGTGTTCCTGCCTGTTCCCACACACTGTATGCTGGCAGAATCCCTCCAGCAGTTTATCCAGCCCTGTGGCTGCACTGGGAACTGGCTGACAGCTGAGAGCACAGTGAACAGGTTGTGTCACCTGTTCTCATGGCCCCTTATCCTCTCATCCCCTGTTTAAAAACCCAACAAACCTACCAGTCTAACCTCTACCATATATAGCTCTCTTTTGGTTTGTAATTTGACTTTCCACACTTGCATTTCCTGTAGAAAAGTGGGGATGCACAGATGCAAAGGACCAGTCTAAATCCACTCTCTTACATGAGTCCAAGTCTGAATCCCACCCCAGGCCAGTCTAGGTTGCCTAGACCCATTTGGTATGGCCAGAACTCTAACAGCCCAGGCAGTCTGGCATTAAGTTCAGGTAGCCTTTATGTGAGTTATGGCCTGGCCAGCAGTTACCAGACTTTTGGAGTTGTTTTCATAAATCTCTGCCTCTTTGATTAAAAAATTATAAAAGAATTTCAACTTTAAAAAAAAAAAAAAGCCTTAAATACCTTGCCATTATGATTGTATAAAAAATCCAGAAAACATGACTCTGGCAAGAGTTTTAAAGACCTGATAGTAAAGATTTTAAAAAGAATCACACCCGCAGAGATCTTTATTTAAATCTCACAGGTGCTATAATGAACATTAGCAGCTCTGAGCTCCTCAGAGGTAAGATAATTGCATGAGCAGAGGTTTTGATCTGGTACAGCAGGGCTGTTAGTTCAGTTTTGGGTTAGTGTCTTGCAGCTCTCCCTGGTTTTTTATGCTTTGACCCAGGACTGGATGTGTTGTCAGGACTTGTGGAAGAGTCACGGGGGACCTTTGACACTTTGATTCTCTAACTCTGGTCTGGGGAGTTAGTACCAGCAGCTCTTCCTATCTGGGGAACTGTGGGAGGTGAGCTCAGGCTTCATAATAACAGATTCTTTAATATCAACCATTTCAAATGCTGTGAGAGGGACAGCTATATGAGCTCCAACAGAACCAAAATCAGAGCGGGAGCGAGTTCGTATTGTTCCTTTTGATGAGTTACACCTTCTTACAGCAGCTCAATTTAACCAATAACTTTATGGAAAAAAAAAGCAGCAGAATAGGGTTTTTGAGAGCATTTGAGCTGGTTTATAAGCCCTCAGAAGGATGCCCTTCAGATGGGACACCGAGACAGGGTATTTGGAATTTAGCATTCTCTTTGTGGGAAAACAGGTCTCTTGATGCTCAGGTGCCTGTAAAAGAGCAGCACTGTGAAATTGGGAAGGAGGTGCAAAAACCTCAATCTTTTCTTCTCATCGATTGGGAAAAGGAGTTCACTTTACTCAGTAAACAGAGCTTTGATGGATTCCCTGGGTCCTTCCAGGAGCTGATCTGCTAAAATGACATTTTTATTACTGTTCATAAACTCCAATCTCTGGCTGCTGCCAGGAGATTAGACATAAGCTGTGGGCAAACTTGCTGGTCTGGTGGCTCAACAGGCAAGGGCAGGAGAGGTTAGAGTTTAGAGCTTGCTGCTGTCAGGGGTTGAGAGGGAGAGAAAGAGGTAGGTGGTGGTAGGAGTGAGGGCTGGGGAGGGTACAGGAGGTTTAGCAAGCAGAGGAGCAGCAGGGGATTGCAGGGAGGGGTTTTCTGAGCTGTAGTTTCCTTACTAAAAGTCCCTTTATTCCCTGTAGCAGAGAGGACAGCCTGGGTGTAGTTAATGTTCTGGGTGTGTGGAGGAGCAGTGGCAGTGTTCATATTAGTGGATGATTGTCTTTAGAGCAATGAGCCCTGAGGGAAGGGCATTACAGGAATATAAAGATGTGAAGGGAAATTTGCACACAATTCTATTATTTTTCCCTTTTGAGAAGGTGAGCTCTGTTCTCAGTGAGCTGACGAGCCAGGAAATCCATCTGGCTCTCAGATATTTATAAGGGACTACGTAGTAACTGGTGAAAAATGCATGGACTACTGGGACTGTAATATCAGAGGAGTCTCCCTATGCCATCTCTGTGCTGCTCTTTACCTCTCTTCATCCCTGTAGCTCTATTCCCTCTCTCCCCTTATCAGCTACCATTTGATGTCAGTGGCTGTTCGTGTGGAAGGTGCTACAGACATCACCCTTTCTGGCAGAAGGGGCGTCCTTGCAAGAGGCAAACCTGATGCAGTTTAGTGCTTCAGTCCCTAATGCTTCTCCACCACCTACCTTCTCCTTTCAGGATTGTACTAGTACTGTACAACCTCAACAGATTTTTGACATACCAACCTTTTCTACCAGCTGCTGACCAGAAGGTGTCTCAAAGGACAAGAGCAGTGTCCTTTCAGCTGGAACAGCTGAATCCTTAAGTACATATATAATCAAAATGCAGCAGCAAACAATTCACTTTTTTATCTTTTTTTTTTCTCTCTCCCCTCAGCATTGCAGTCTTTCCTTTGTGCCTATACCACCTATCCCAGGAACCTCAAGAACATCTTCCACATCAAATCTCTCCACTTGGGTCATGTGGCCAAGAGCTTTGGCCTGAGAGATGCCCCCCAGAACCTGACTGCTCTTCCAGCTGCAGGCTCAAAGAGGAAGACCAAGGCAAAACCAAAAAGGTAGGCCAACTTGATGTTCCTGAGCCAAGGAACACCACATGACAAGCCATGGTGTGCTTTTCTCCTCAAGGTTGTTGTGCTTGCTCCAGGAATCACAGAATCATAGGATTGGTTGGGTTGGAAGGGACTTTCAGAGATCATCTAGTCCAACCCCTCTACTGTGGGCAGGTCACATGGGGTTGTTCCTGAGAGGCTAAATCGTGTTGAGCCATTGGCTTAGGTTGCATTGCTCTCTGAGCTGTTGTTTCATTCCCTGTTTTTAATGGCTTCAGAGAGCCTAAAAATCACATTTATTATACTAACTTGGCTGAACAGTTTGCTGGGAATTCAGTTTAAAAAAAAAGGCAGAAAACAACGAACAAAACAGACCCAAACAGCTTAGTTAGTAGCTTGATTTCAGATAAAGATGCTCTTTTTTGAAGGAAGCTGTGAAGTGTGGAGATGGGTTTACATAGACTAGCCTGGGTTTTGCTTCAGCTTTTCCCTTTCTGAGCACTTGAGAAACACCATCTTCTATGAATCTTATGAGCAGAAACAGCCTAATTTTCATTTATACTTCACTTGAGCTACCTTGAAGGATGAGGAAGAGTACAGGCAGTGTTTCAGATTCTGCAGGAGTGATTCTTTCTTGCACAGATCTTGGTTGCTAAAGCTCCAGCAGCAGTCCTGTTGTCATGGCACCTCCATAGCAGAAGCTGCCAGATCTTTTTCATTCCCATCCCTACTTCCAGTCGCATGGTCCTACAGAGAGCTGTGATCCCCAGCTCAGGAGCGACTGCAGTAGCAGCTCTTTGTCCTCATCCCTGCCTGGGGAAAGGCTCTCACAGGTACAGCTGTGCTCATACATACTGGCTGTTGGTCTAGGGCATGGGACAATAAAAACATCAAGAAAATAGCAGAGAAATGAAGATTTTTACTTCTCAAATTTAAGTTGACTGTCCTGTGTGTTACGAGCAAGGCTGTATGAGTGCTGATTTATCTCACAAGATAGTCTCTTCCTTCCTGGCCTTGACAAATACTACTGCATCAGGAGCAAAGTATGTGTCTTGCTGTCTTTAAAGGCCTTCTGTGGCCTCCCCTGGCCTTTTTTATCACCTTTACAAAAGACTGCCTGTCTAGTATAGAAGGCTTTTTCCTGCAGTTCCACCAGCAATTTCCTGGCTGTCAGATTTGCCATGGGACAAATTGTATCCATCCTCTTGGAATGGTCAGCTGCAGCTTGGACCTTTTATTATTCGCCCTGCAAAGACATTAGCTTCGTACCTGAAGGGGAGGACTGCAATGTATTTTTTCAGTTATTAATTATCTGATTGACTGTAGATACAGAAGTACAAGCTGAAATCAAAAGGGAGATCTGTTGGTAGAAGTGATTCTTCTTCAAACATGTGCTCTGCTGCCTATAGATTTAAGGTGTTCTGGCAAAAGCATTTCTGCAAAATCACGTGGGATCTGTCCCAGGAAGAGTCTGCAGCAAACCTGGGGTTGCATCTCTGTCCCCTTTGGGGGATGGCCAGGGCTCCTCCTGCATACTCTGTTCCTATCTAAGGAATTGGAGACTGATGCTTCTGGACGAGCAGAGCCCTGAATCCTCTTCTCTACTTGAAATAGAGCTGAAGCTGCTCAGTACATCTTACCCTGGCTACTTTGAGGTGGTTCCACCAGATTGATAATCCTCCCTTTTGAGATTGCAATGTTAAGGGCTCACTGTCTTCCCTGGCACGACGGCAGGATGTGAACCTTGCCAGTAAAATCACTGCAATAGTTACAAGGAGGATTTTTTTTTTTCTTTTATCAGTATCAGTTGTGACTCCTTCCATGTAATCATTGGTGCAAACTCCATGTGCACGTTAGCTGTGCAATTAAAGCACCAATCTACATAATTATTTCTGGGCTGGTAACGTCTCCTGCACATGTACGTGTCTTGGAGGAAAAAGAAATAAAAATGCAAGGGGAAGGGATTTTTAAAATAAAAAGTTGGAGGCTGCATTGTCCTGCTTTGAGAAGCCACCAGGGACAGGCCACTGATCTGCCTCCTGCTTCTGCTGACCCTCACCAGCAGATGGGCAACAGGATGGGAATGCCCCTGTGAGCAGGGGATTTAACGGAGCTTTATTTCGGGAAGAATAGCCTGATTAGCCGATAAAGAGCATGTAAGATGGTATGGGGTGGGCTTTGATGTCTTGCTGGCCCAGCAGGGTATCAAGCTATGACTGACAGTAGCGTGTCACAGGATTACTTGGCCTGCAACAATGCCTCTCTCTGTTCCTGTGATGTTGCTGCTCTGTTAGAGCTACTTTTTCCCTTGTTACGAACCTCTTTTAGACGGCGATCCTCCTCCCCGAGTCTTCATCCTGTTATAGTACAGACAAGCTCAAGATACAGTAGGTAGTTCATGCACAGGACGCGTGGGGTTGGGGGATGTGGAGGTGTTGGAACAAATGGTCTGAGAGTGATTGGAAAGCTCCTTTGCACGTGGATCACATAATTGCAGCTCAGGGAAAGTGGGCAGACTTTGAACAGGTTCGTCACGGCTCAAGCTCCAGATTTCAAATCCGGGAGCATCTGGAAAGTTAAGACCCTGCAGAAATAGCCAAAGTTGTGATGTGCAACAATTGCTCTTGCCTGTGGGACTTGTTTCTAATCACACCCTTTCTCTCTGTGTGCTTTTAAAAAAAAAAAAAAAAAGAGGGAAGATATATTATTATCTATGAGATAGTGTAGAGAAAGTGGAACTTCTAGAGGGTTGTTTTCAATTTCACACTGACAAAGCAGAAAGCACAACTTAGCTTGCCATTGAGAAGACAAGTGTCTTTTAATTGTAGAATGCAAGGCTTGGAATTAAAAGAGCATAGCCACAGAGCAATCTTTTTAATTATATTTCTCATGTGATACCATGAGTGTTGGTTGTCGTATTACACATTGTCTCCATACATCTGATACTTGTTTTTAATCAGTCTACTCACTAAAGCCTCATCTCTCAGCACCTACCCAGAGAATAAAGAACAGGCAGTCCAGGTTGAATGTGGGGAAAAGCAATCATTAAATGTTTCCTTAAGAGGACAAAGAAAACTTTTCATTTTGTTTGAAGTCTCCTTTTGTGCTCAGCGCCTCCTTAGAGAGCCTGCTTGGGGAAGGTGAGACAGGGAGACAGAGCAGCCAGGTGTGTGATGGTTCAGTGCTGAAACAGGGAAGCAGCCCTCTCCGGAGTGCTCATGTAAAACTTTCATGTATTTTTTAAACCTCTTTGTGCAACCCAACTGTCCCTTTAGCTGTAGTGGTTCTTGCAAAACCCCATCTGGAGATGGAAAAATAATTCTTCACTATTTTCTTCAAAAGTTGAAAAGCTGTATTTAGGTAAGAGATGAGCACATGAACCAGATACCGTATATTAAGTTACAGTACATCAGCTTAGTAAGTGTCTGGGCTCATGCTTTTACTGAAGGGTAGATGCAAGGAAGCTGATCCCACTTCATTGAGGGATTAACTGTCTTTCGTTCACTGCAGAGAAGCAGCATGCCCAGGAAGTAGCTGACGTGCCAGATAGACATGTCCTTTGACTCTTTCACAATGCAGATGCCAAAGACCTATTGCCATTCCACCAAGCATCCCTCTGCTACTCAGTTTTTTGCATTCTGGATCATTGGGGTTTTGTGGAATTCTGTGGCAACTGATGGTCTGTTTTCTCCCTTTGAACTCTGGAAGACTGGTGTATAACCCCAAAGGATTTCACTGTAATGAGGAGCTGCAACTTAATTTGCCTTGTTTGTGAATTCAAACGATTACAGAGAAAGATAAATCTTTAAGTTCAGGAGGTTCTGTGGAACAGATTGCTACAGGGTCTGTCTGGTGCCAGAAGTGCTCAGAAAGATTGAATTTACTTATGAGTATCAATTATATCCAGAGTTGCTACAGCATCTGCAAAATGTGAGTATAATAATCCAGGTGAAATTCCCCTCATGCTTCAGAGTTTAAGTCCAACCTTTAACTAAAATGAGATCAAGAAAAGATGTCCAGGGTGCTTCTGTTTGAGGGGATTGATTTACATCGTTATCACACTGCTGTTGCTCTGAATATGGATATCATCCTGCCCTTAAGGTTTTAGCTGCAAGATGATTGTACTAATTCATTCCTCAGTGTTTAGTGGTCAGATAGAATTAGACTCCTGCTGAGAAATGTACCTTGTAACCCTGTGTGTCCTCTTCTGTATGGCCAGGGCAACAGTCCCCTTTGGGTGAAAGCCTTTATAGTAGCCTTTACCTTCTCTCTTATCTGTGATCCCACTTTTGAACATCTTGGCATTGACAGTTTTGGAAAGACTAATGCTCCTATTGACAGGGCTTGGGAATCAAGGCTGCAGCTGGTCCCCCTGCACAGCAATTGTCTAATCATTAGAAGCAGTTTGCCTGCCAGTTTTTGTGTGCCGATTACAGCTTTCCTAATATCACTTAATTAGTCAAAATGCTAGTTTGGAATTCTGCCCACTGGGAATTCCACTTGGTTTGGGCAGTGTGCTCTAGAAAGCCAGACTGGAGCTCAGGTAAGAGCATGGATTCATGGACTGGAGCACAAACAGATCCAAAACTAAGAGTGAGAGACAGGGCTGCTGTGAAAGGAAACGTCACCATCACTCTTCATTAAAGCACTTCAGGGGCACAGATGAGTCCTGCTTACCACATCATGGTGTTACAAAGAAAGTCCTGTTAGGAAATTAAAGTTTTATAATCATAAAATCCATCTGATTATCTGCATGCAGCAGTGCCCTTTACTGCTCTCCTGTTCCACCACGGCCACAGCACAGAGCCTTTGCTCTACCTTTGGGCAAGCTAACAGGGCTTGCACATGGGGCTGGAAAACCTCAGTGCTGTTTGGTACACACCAAAACATGATCACCTCTCTCTAGTTTAAATATATTCTGTCCTTTAGGCTGGGAAAGAGCCTGACAGAAGCTAGAATCTTGGGAGGCTCCCATCCTCCCAGTGGTGCTTTCATCCATTCTCCACAGGGAGAAGACCAAGGGGTAGTAGTGAGAGTGAAACTGTGGAGTTTTTCTCTGTAGCCAAAACAGGGTTGACTTCATCAGGGGTAAGCTGGGCTTTACTGTTTAGCACATCTCAGTGTGAAGACTCCTCTGACTGTTCTGGAACAGTGCTTGATGCTCAGTCTGGCTGAGTAATAATTTGCCTTGATCTTCTCAAGCAAGCGTTTGCATCAGCTGATAGCAGAGTACCTAGGCCATCTGTTGACTTGTCGAGAGCAGTGTAGGATTGCTGATGGATTTCTTGCCCCTATTCCATAAAAAACAACAGAAAGACCAACCCCAAAAAGGGCTGCATTGGCTGCAGATGGTTCATCCAACACTGTAAGTAGAAAAAGCAGGTGTTGCAGCAGCCTTGGCCCAGAGGTAACCCAGCTCTGTTTCTGGCACGACTTCAAAGAGCTGTTGGAGATGCTGTCAGGCAGATTGATAGTGCAATCCATGTTGAAATGCTTTCTGATAAATGGAACAGCCTAATCCTGTCTCCTCCAAAGACACACCATGAGTTCTGGGACTGTGTGTCAGAACTTTATACTCCTTCTTCCTTAGCTGGAGCAATTTGGAAGCCTTTAGTTGCTGCAGATGCTGCGAGTTGGTTAAAGGTCACTACACTTGCTGCACTGCATTGCACCAGCATTTCACACAGCTCAAGACAAAGAAGCAGACAGTGATGCCAGTCAAGTTGAAGGAGACCTCTCTAAGAACAAGCTCACTCACTGTTTAGGTAAAAAGACCAACAGACATCTCCTGAGCCATCAAATGATACCCAAGAAACTGTGCATCTATATATACCACTGCTCAGGCATGCAGGAGTTTTTGGCTTGGAGATCAGCTTGTGATTGAGTTCTGTAGTGGAGCAGATTTCTCAATGAAACATGTATTAGAACTTTGAAATGAAACTTAAAAATGGTGTCAGATACTCATTTCTTTTCTTACTGTCATCATCTGGTCCTCTCACACGTGAACATCTGAGAGTCACCAACTCCAGGATCATGGTTTGCATATTGTAGCAAATTCACTCTGATGAAACCAGCTGGTGAAACTTGATCATTCTTGTGATCCTTAATGCTTGGGAGCTGAAGGGGATGTTGCTCAGAAGTAGAACAGTTTGTGCATGCTTTTCTTCCTCTTCTCTTTGTGCCTTGGAGCTCTCCACAGGATCTCAGCTCTGCTGAACATCCTCAAAGCTTAGTTCAGTACACTTGTCTTGGTTGGTGTGGTTTTTTCTGCAGTGTAGTCTCTGTTACTCTGCCATCTTGTTGCTCGTGTTTGTGGAACTCAGTGGATGATGTCTGCAGGGCTCACAAAGCCATCGATCACCAAAGGTGTGTTGAAGGTGAGTTGCATGTAAGCTGGGTGGGACTTCTGTGGTTTGTATGGTGAGGCAGAGCAAAGGACTAGAGCTGGAAACAACAGAGAGGATTTCAGGTTGTGCTGCATTCACCTGTTTGGGTTTGGGGTTTTTTTTCATGACATGAAAAAAGATTTACCTTGAACCTTTTGTGATAACCTTGAGTAAAGCCAAGAGCTGAGAGTCAAGGGGACAGAAATGGAGATGGGTCCAGATCATTTGGATTCTCTCTGAGGTGGAGGGTGGGACAGCACCAGCACCCCTGGGAACCACTGTGGCTCCTGGCAGGGATGCAGGGGAGCAGCATGCTGGGAGTGCCCCTGCAGACACAGGTCGAGGGAAACCAAAGCAAAGGACAGAAGGATTTTTTTCTTTCCTTTGCTGAAGACTTTCCCATTTCTTCCAGATGCTCATCTCCTGCCTTTTCATCATTCAGTGATGTGTTTAGCAAGATTCACAAGTTGCTCATGTTTAAAGAGTGAATAAAATGATTCCATTTTTCTGGAGGAGGACAGAGGGGGTTTTTTGTCTTGTCTCTGGACTTGTCTTTCCCAGCCTCTCAGGAGGCTCACCTGGGCACAGCTGCTCTGTTTCCCTGTTGTCTGTCTTCTGGAGGAGGACAGAGGGGGTTTTTTGTCTTGTCTCTGGACTTGTCTTTCCCAGCCTCTCAGGATGTAACAAACTCACCTGGGCACAGTTGCTCTGTTTCCTTATTGTCTGTCTGCTGAGGCTCTTGGTACCAGCCTGTATGTGGTTGCAGCTGAATTACAGATGTGCACAAGCAGCTGGAAACCTGAGTCTTTTATTCCTTCCTGTCTCCATGAGGAAGAGGGGAGCTTTCTCAGACCATGCCAAGCAATTACCAGGCTCTCCGCCTTCCCCTCCTCACTGTGCAAAGAACCTTTCTCTCCCTTTGATAATGAGGTGATTAGATAGATCTTGGGATGATTTGGGGTTTTGCCCTCTACCTGGAACATAAAGCCCAAAGCAGCAGTTGGGTCTAGGGTTAAGCCTTGTGAATGGAGGGATGATGTGTCCCCTGCTTGAAGTTAGGTGGTGGTGCTAACTCATCTCTGCTGGCTCCTCTGACTGCTTACCAATTCCCAGCTGTCTTTTATGAGAGTCCTGATACCCTGGATCTAACATAACAGAGTTGTAGCCCAGTGGTGCTTCTGCCTGGCATCCAATATGTCACTGCACTCAACACCCAGTGTGCTGGACAGTAACACAGAGAAGTCAGATAGCTTGTGTTCAGGGACAGGTTCTTCCTAACTCACATGTTGGGGCTGCTTCATTTTCTGAGTTATGACTTCTCTCTTCCTGTCTCATTTTCCCCCTGCTAATAAAAGTGGCTATTTTCTCATCCATTTGAACATCCCTTTCTCCTTTAAGCCCTGCTGAAATCTTGGCACTGTAGCACATTAGGATGGGTCCATCATTAGTGAATCTTTTTTTCCACTGCACGTTCCCCTTAGCTGCACTGTTTTGTAGTTCCCCACCAAAAGCCTGACTGTTGTGTTTGGAGGGAGGGATTTAAAGGGCTGGGGATTTCTCTGCCCGTTACCAACATGGTGTGTTCTCATTAGGGCTCAATATAGTGTGATATCTAGACATGAGATCACAGAAAGAGATGCTGACAATCCATGTGTTTATCTAGTGATGGGAACACGGGTTTTGTCTGTGTTGCAAATGCATCTTACATTTGCAGCCTTACTGTGAAGCTTTTTGCCACAGTATCCAGTCATCACCACACAGCTCTCTTAAATTAACACCACACCAGCCTTTGGCAACAGGGAAGATGTGGTCTTCCTGGGCTGTGAGGTGGGAGAGTGGGCATGAAGCCCCAAGAAATTCAGTACCTTGCCCAGTGATGCTGAGGGGGTGAGTATCCAGGTCTCACTCTGTTCTTTTGGACTCTCTCTCATAACCACAGGGCCCTTTTCCTTGCCAGTGTTCTCTTCACTGCTCTGACAGAGCCCCAGAGACTTTCACCAGTTGAGCAGAGAGGGGAATTTACAGGTTTAGAACAGGAATCAGAATCCAGCCAGGGATCTTGACCTAGTGCACTCTTCCTGGTGTGCTGTCACTGCAGACTGCTGCTGTTGCCTGTGGCTCTTCCAGCCCGTGGTTAAACAGGGCCTTAACAGCTGCTTTTCTTCTCCCAGTGATCAGCACCCGTTCCACAGCACAGCTCCATTGATTTTTGTGGCCCTGGTTAGAGGGAGAACCCTCCCTGCTCCCTGCATCCCAGCTTTCCAGGGCCGAGCTGATCACCACAGCAGGGGGTATCGATTTACAAATTGGGCAATGATTTCACCTGATTGATAATAAAGTGTTGGACAACCTCCCTGCTGAGCTGAAACTCAGCCCGGCAGCTACTGGTGGATTACTTGTCCTTTTGCAGCAGATAGTTCCCTGTTGTTAAGTAAACTGATCTGTTGCTTGGTAACCCCCGAATTACTGTAGTAAGTGCTTGGAGGCACAATGAGAGTGTCAAACAGAAACTTCATCAAGTGACCGAGGGGCTGAGCAGAGGGTACAGCTGCAGGACAGAGTTTCTGCAGCAGGGCTGCTGGTCCAGGGCCCACCTTGGCCTGGCAGTGAGTGGGGTGCTCCCCCAAACATCTCTCCATGCTGCTGCAGCTCCTGCATTTGGGAAGGAGGTTTGAGGAGGCAGGGGTGATGTGGGGGGTCTGCAGGGATGGCTTTGCCAGCAGCACCTCTGCCTTGCTCGCTGGATGGTCTCTTTCAAGCTGATTCTGCCTTTTTGCCTGAGTTTCTGTGGGTTCAGAGCGGGTGGTGGCTGTGCCTCTTGTTTGTCTGGTGTCTGTCTCTAGCTCTTCTGCCAGCACAGAGCTCAAATGTTGAGTTGGTGTGAGAATGGAAATGGCAGCAAGTGTAGCAGAGCCTCCTCACCTGTGTATTCCAGGCTTTCTCTTCTAGGGGAAGCAGTCTTTCAGTGCTCATCATCACACCGTCCTTATCATTCTGATCCATCCTTCCAAACCCACTCCAGCCAGGAGTCCTATACAGGGATGGAAAACAAGTGTGGAAAAGGGGGCAAGCAAATACCCCAGACAGCCAAGAGTTTGCTTCCCTTGCCTTCTTCCTGTGTCTGGCCTAATGAGTGGATCGATCTGTTGCCACAGCCAGAAGTTTCTTCCTTCTCCTCTGGTCCCTGTGTGGACACCTGAAAGAGCTGTGAGAGGCAGTGCTCTAAGCTGTCAGCGTTTAGGACTGCTGAGGTCCACATGTTGTCATAAATACACACTAGCGTGGATGTGGGGCTTCTGTGCAATTCCCTCATATTTAGAGAGACAGATAAATTCTGTTTGCTTCTCTGGAAACTTCTGTGATCTGTTACTGGTCCTTATAAAGGGGCAAGTGGGACATGGAGACACCACTAGCTGTGGATACCCCGTTGTGCCTGGGAACATGGCAGGGAGCAACGGGTCCTGCACTGAAGGGACTGCAGTTTAAATAGGGGAGGGTGATAGCAGCAGTGAGGATGAGATTTGCCCAAGGTTATAGAGCAGGACGGTGGCAGAACTTGTGGTGGAAAAATGCTGAGTGGGTGTTTATATTTATAGCTGGCAGTTTAGGGCTACAGGGAGATCCATGTTGGAGTTTAGAGGCTGGGCAGAATGCAGCTACCTTTGCAAAAGCCAGTCTCTGGAGAGGGGGGCTGTAAGGTGCACGTGGTGTCAGCAGGACACTGCAAGAAAAGAGTCTGTTGGGTTTAGACACCTAACATTTTATTTTTTTCCTTGTTTGTTCAGGGTTTTTTTTGAGTTTTCAAGCTCTGAATTTAAGCTCTGTTTATAGACTCTTTCTACTGTTCCATAGCTTAAGACTGTTAGGGTTTTTTTTTTTATTATTATTATAATTTTCAAACTGCTGTGTCACCAAATTCATCAGCTTTTGGCACAGAACCTTCCCTGCCACCCCTGCAAGAGCATTTGTACAGAACAAAGGCTTGCTTTTAGCAACGGCGTGAGATTTTGCCACCTTTGTGAAAACCTGTCACAACAATATCTAATTTCGCATGAGACGGAATTTCAAATCAAGCCTCAAGAAAAGGAAGCTGTTCTTCTGCTAATGCACAAATGTCACTCTCCAGGGCTGCAAGAGCAGGAACCCCCCTAGCAGTGCTTCAGAGAAGGGAATCTAATGCCTCTTCTCTTCCCTCTGCCCAGGTCTGACCTTCTCAGGAAGACCCACGGCAAACGTCGCCTCGCTGAGGTCTTGCGAGCTGAATATTCCAGTGGGATGGACACTGGTGTGTCCAAGGTCAAGAGGAAGAGAAAACAGAGAAAACCTGGCAACCAGCAGATTCCAACATAAGCCAGGACCTTCCAGTCATTGGCTGCAAAACCTGCTCGAGAGCCTCAGCCGGGGGTCGGGGTGACCTGCCAAAGCAGCTGAGGAGTGTTCCCATTTATCAGGCAAATAAGGGAGGGATCTTGGGGATCTCGGCCGCCTCCCCTCCATTCCATAGGTCCAGATGGAATCGAATCCAGGCGTGTCCTCTTGCACTGCTGCAGTTCAGTGTGGCTCCATGAGGATGCACTGAGATTGTAAGGCTGTTTTTGCAAGAAAAATAAAAAAAGGTTAAAAGTGGTTTTCAGAGAAATGTGATGTCTGTAGAACATGAAAATGAGACGAGCTCACTCGGACAGGAGATGCTGTCCTGTTTAAAAGACCTGTAGAAACACTCCACAATCTATTTGCTTGCTTATTTTTAACCAGCTGAAGAGCAGTGGCAGAGGAGATGTACCAGGAGCACGTTTGGAGGAGAAAGGAGGCTGCCCTTTGGGGGGCCACTTCTGCTCCAGTCTCAGGTAACGTAGCCCCGTTGCTGCCACCTTCCCTCCCATCCTTTGTGTGCTGGGGAAGGGTCTTTCCCTGGACACTGAGTTACTCAGGTATTGCCACCTGGCAGGAATCTCCTCCATCTCAACACAAGTGGCAGGATTGTGGAGAGCTCCTTGCTCTCATGACACATGGTCCCTTTGGGGCAGAGCTCATGGGCACAAAACTTCATGTCAAAACTCCTGAGTTTGGGAACAAATGTTGTCACTGTGGGAAGGAGCCAGCGTGGAATCCAGCAGTCTCCAAACTTCTCCTTGCCTGCAGCATATTGTCATCCCTAATTATGTAACACAGAGGATGTATGAAATGTCTCCCCTCTCTGAACATTAAAGCCTTCACAGGCTCTTGCTGGGGCTTGCCAGCAGTACCTTGGCTTTCAGGGTTCTCTCTGCTTTGCCCAGCCCTGCTTTGAGTACGCCCCAGGTCAATGGATTTTGCTTCTTGCTTTTCCCCTTTCCCTTTTTTCTTGTTCTTGCTTGTCCTCAGAGAATAGCACAGCCCCAAGTGTGCTGAGGCCAGCACTCCTTTGCCATTGCCCAGCATGTGCAATGGAACCTGAGCTCTGGTGAAGGCTGTGACAGAACTCCCTGTTGAGTTGGTGAGGGGTGGGGGCTGCGTGGGGGAGAGTGGGTGCTCCCCAGGGCCTGCAGGTGAGCACCCACCTCCCTCTCCCTGCCTCCCCTGCTGCACTGCTTCCAGTAACACAAGCACCAGCCCAAAACCCTGCCCAAACACAACTTTCTGCTGCCTGCGTGTGTCTTCCTCGAGGAAGGAGATGAGGAAGATCAGCTCAGCCATGACTGAACCCGGGCATGTTTAACAGGACTGGAAAGTGCTCAAACCCAGTGGCAATTTCAGGTGCTGAAAGGGAAGAAGTACTGAAAAAGGAGTATAATCAGATGAAAACAATATCCACTTTGTGAATAAGGAATTGAGGGCACCTACTTTGCCTGCAGTGAGTCATACTTAACGACTGTAGGAAGGGAACAATCAGCCCAAAAGTGTTTAATTTCTGAAGGGAATGTAACTTTTGAGGACCAATCTTTTCTTTCCTACCATGCAATTACCAAACATGCTGATTTTAGTACAACACTTCTTTGAATGCTTCAGAAAGATGTTACAAAGGCTCCAGTATAAAACCAACCATGTTTTTGGAGAGGGACTGAAGTTACCAGTGTTTATTAAGATGAAATAACAACAAAGCCCACCTGATTTTGTTATGAATACTGTTCCAAGGAGCAATGGGGTTTAATGCAAATGTCAAACAGAGAAGAAACCCCTGAGGATGTAAATGACTCAGAGTGATGCAGAGAGTGTAAATTTGGGAAGAAATGATCTTGTGCATGAGGGGAAAATATATGACCTTCTCCTGGCTGACTGTCACGTATGAATTGATGGGCACTAGGGGCAAGTTCATAGCAGCAGGAGTAAAGGCCAACAGGCAGCGTTGAGAGACATCAGGAAATCTTGTTGCCCTCTGTATTGATGAGACATATAATGTTACAAAGAGGTATGATGAATAATGTGATTTTTAAAAAAACAGAATGCCTTTTTCTTTCAGCTTCACCATCTTTTAGCAGGTAGTGCCAAATTACTTGTGTGATTAGGGAGAGAAGGAGGAGGAAATTTAGTTAAAGTGTTAACAGAAACGCACCCACACCTGAAGCTGAGCTGAGTTTGCTCTCAATAAACTTGAAGACTGATTTGCAAAATGTGTTTGAATTGTAGCTGG
>NW_008596989.1:355-2601 GCF_000691845.1 Merops nubicus | reverse complement strand
AGCAGGAACCAGATTGTGCCTTTATTTACACTTCAGCAGCTCTAGATTGGCTGAATCTGAGCTGGCTTTATCCTTCTGCATCACTCAAGTCAGGAGGAACCTGGTAGGTATGGAGTTAATGTGTACTCAGCTCAAAGCATCTCTTCATCAGGGCAGGGCAGGGTGTGGTGGGGTAGGGTGTGGAACTGGGGTGGCCAAGCTGCAGAGCTCCCTCACCTTTTCCATGTGGGTGCAGAGGCTCCTGGATTCCCTGAGCACCTACCTCAATGCTGGAGCTCCTCACTTTGTCTCCTGTTGCTCTGAGGTACGTGGTGGGTGTTGCTGGCATCTTGGCTGGGGGGGAGCTGCTTATGCAGCTTGTCTGGGTGAGGACATGGGCTCTTGGTAGTGTTGGGTGGAACAGCAGCTTGGTTTGACTGCACTGGCGTTGGCTTTGGTCAGGTTTGCTTGCTTGTCTCCATTGTGGTGAGTGGTAGGGGCCTTGCTGCCCTGCAGTTGGAGGTTTCTGCATTTGGTCTGGAAATAGTGTCACCGTGGAGCTTTTCTGTAAAGCTGCCTGTGAGTCCCCCCTGGACCTGGTTTGGGTTTGCCCTCCTTGCTGCTCCTCCACTCCCAGCTCTCACGCCTGGAATCCCACCTCTCCCAGGAGATGCTCTTGTGCCTTTTCTCAGCTCTCTGCTGGCTCCGTGTCCTTTGCCAGTAACAGGAGCCCACGTCCTCCTCTCCTCCACAGCTGGAACATCCTGAGTTCACACTTTAAGGCTTTGGGATGGGAAAAAGCAAGGAGGTCACCTCGGGACAAGGGTCACAGTTAAATTGCTTTCTGTGTCTAGGTCAAACACAAGACACCTTAGCACTGGTTCCCCACCACTGAGAAGTGCCCACAGCTAAGCAGGGTAGAAAACAACAGAACTTCCCCGTTTACAGCAACTTGTTTTCTCCATAAGCCTGGGGAGAGGGCAGGAGAAGCACCGATTGTTCTGGGCTTTCCATTCTGGCATAATTTTATTTGGTGTTCAGATGAAACCATGAAATATCTCGGCTGGAAACAGTTCTGCTGATTTCATTGGATTTGTGTGCGTTGGCATGTTCAGCAGAGCAGCTTTTGTTCTTTGTCTGTTCCCAGGGTGGTGGTCCTGGTTAAAGCTGTGTCAGGAGGGGAGGAAGATGGCCCTCGAGCTGGGTAACAGCCCAGAAGGGCCCTGAGAGCCAGGATTGTGTTTGGTCCTGGCAAACCCGCTGCACTCACTGGTTTGTGTCTTGGATCCAGAGCCTGGAGCTGACAGAAACCAACCACCAGCAGCCTGTCTGTTGGAGTCACTGTACCCCGGGAGAAACTGGTGGAACAGAACTGGTGCAATAGAATCACAGAATGACAGAATGGTTTGGGTTGGAAGGGACGTGACAGATCACCTAGTTCCAACCCTCCCTGCCATGGGCAAGGACACTCTCTACTAGACCAGGTTGCTCAAAGCCCTGTCCAGCCTGGCCTTGAACGATTCCATTGTGTTCCAACACTCCAAAGGTTTCCTTAATGGGACTAGTGCTCCTCTGCCATTTCTACCACCTCATCTGATTTCAAGCTAGCACAGCCTGTCCCTCCCTCTCCCCCGAGGACCTGCCAGGTTCATGCCCACCTGGCACCAGCCTCTAGATATGAGCAGAGTTTCCAGCCTGGTCCTGGGGCTGCTGTAGGTGCAGGACTGGTGCTGGTGGGTTGGGCAGCAGGATCCTGTCTCAGTCCCTGCACGCAGGCTGGAGGCGAAGCTGGTCCTTCAGCAGCTTTTGAGGCTGCTGAGATCCACGCATGCAAGATGCTGTTCATGTGGCAAGTGCTCTCTGACGAGAGCCTACAGCCTGTGGTGTCTTCCCTTAAACTGATTTATTTTGAAGCTTGCCTTGCTTGACTCTGCTAGGAGATGTCCCTGGAGGAGATGGCTCCAGCCCTCGCTTCCCCTCTGCTCTCCTTCCTTCCCAGCAGGGCCTGGCACGGCCATTCCTCCTTCCCAGGGCACTTTCCCTCGGGGCTCTGCCCCCTTCTCTCCTACCATCCTTGTGACACAAACGGGACCCTGGCACTGCTCAGCCCTGCTGTTAGAGGGGAGCTTCCAGCTCCTTCCAGATGTGAAATGGCGAATTTAAATATTGCAATTACAAACGTGTAACGAAGCCTTGTACTTCATTAATGTCAGAGGAGGAATCTGCTACAGCTACAAGGACAATTAAATATTAGAGAATGTCTTTGA
>NW_008596988.1:0-4293 GCF_000691845.1 Merops nubicus | reverse complement strand
GGTCTAGTGTGAGGTGTCCCTGCTCACTACAAAGGGGTTGGAACTGTGTCATCCTTGTGGTCCCTTCCAACCCTGACAGATTCTGATCTGTTTTGGCAGAGGACTTTGGAGCCCTAATGGCTCAATGGTTGGACTTGATGATCTTGGAGGTCCCTTCCAACCTAAAGGATTCTATGATTCTATGAATATTTGAAAATAAAGGTGGGTGAATTATTTCTTCATTTATTTTCTTGGTTTCAGAGAGCTAAAGAAATAAAATACGATTTCCTGGAAGTAAACCCCGGAAGGGTTTCTACTATATTCCTGAGACATATCCATAGAAGTTATACATTATTTCTAATCTATACATGCTACAAATGCACATGGCATATGGATGCATTCCTTTGTACAAATATAAAACCCTCTAAGATGTGAAAAAATGTAACCGTATATTCACATTTTAGGCATTTCCTTTTATTGTAATGAAATCTACATTACAGCTTGGAGAAAGTTGTCTAATGTTGGATGTATTTAAAGCTGTAAGTAATAACTATTTCTGGTTTTATCACTCTTCTGTTTATATCTAGTCAACACAAATTATATGTGGATTGAATTTGCAGTATTAGGAGGACTTGAGTGTACCATTCTTTTGATAGTTAGATTACACTTGTCTTGCTGCTTCAGTGTAAATGTAATTTGAGGGTCTTGCGGCCTGTTTCTGGTAAGCGTTGTGACTTGAAGATGAATATGCCATGCTAACTTGTTGGTTCTACTTGAAAGAGACATAGAACTGTCACTGCCAAGAAAGAAGAAAATGTTTCATCATCCCCATTAAACTCTAAGGGTTTAGGAGAGCTGCTGCGTTTATAAAGTTTCAGTTACTTTTTGTTCAGCACCTATATACAACTTAAAGGCAAGGATAACAGTAGATCCTGTTTAAAAAAGAGACACATTAGTATTGGAGAATCTTTCTATCAAACCACAGAAATTTTTCTCAGAAACAGTAGAATTGTTTTAAATCTCATATTAACAAGAAAAATCTAAATATGCCATCTGTAAAAGAAATGGTGAAAAGAAATATATTATGATTCAATTTTTTTCCTCCCACAAACAGAAAAGCTTTACCTTCCTCAATTTTTAACAGATAACTTTGAACTTCATACACAAGAACGAATCTAAGAAGTCACTAAAAAGTAAGCATCCACTCAAAGCCATACCAAGTTAAATCAGACCGCTGCTGCTACTGCATCTGTAGCTAGTGAGTCTATTTATTTAAAGTATGTGTTATGTTCTTTCATCAAAAATAATATGAAGGTAATTAAAAAGAAAAAAGTGCATATCTGTGATGTATTGCCTAATTCACTAATGAAGGAAGGTTCATAGCAGTTCCCATGACAGAATCACAGAACCACAGAATATTAGAGCTTGGAAGGGTCTCCTCTGGAGATCATCTGGTTCAACCTCCCTGCTAAAGCAGGTTAATCTAGAGCAGGTTGCACAGAACCGTACCCAGATGGGTTTTGAATAGCTCTGCAAAAGGAGGTTCCACAATCTCTTTGGGCAGCCAGTTCTGATGCTCTGTCACCCTCAAAGTAAAGAATTTTTTCCGCATGTTTAGGTGGAACTTCCTGTGTTCCAGTTTGTGCCTGTTGTCCCTTGTCCTGTCACTGGGCACAGCTGAAAAGAGTCTGACCCCATCCTCTTTCCACCTGCCCTTTAGATATTGAGAAGAATTTATAAGATCCCTTCTCAGTCTTCTCTACTTGAGGCTAAAAAGCTCCAGATCCCTCAGCCTTTCCTCACAGGGACTCCAGTTCCTTAATCATCTTTGTAGTCCTCTGCTGGATTCCCTCCAGTAGTTCCCTTTCTCTCTTGAACTGTGGAGACCAGAACTGGACATAATAAACCAGATGTTACCTCACTAGGGTAAAGTAGAGGGGGACAGGAAGCTTCCTCAACCTTCTGGCCATGCTCTTCTTATTGCACCCCAGGATACCATAGGCCTTTTTGGCCACAAGAGCCAGGGCTTGCTGAATGGCAGCACAGTGTTCTGGTGTGTCAGCCACTCCTCACAGTTTTGTATCATCACCAGACTTGCTGAGGGTACACTCTGTTCCCTCATCCAGGTTATTGATGAACACATTGAGCAAGACCAGACACAGTACTGACCCTTGGGGAACTCTGCTATCTACAGGCTTCCAAACAGACTCTGCATCTTTTTTCACAACCCTCTGAGCTCTGTCGTTTAGCCAGTTCTCAATCCACTTCACTGTCTACTCAACTAACCCACGCTGCCTAAGCTTACCTATGAGGCTGTTATAGGAGACAATGTCAAAAGCCTTGCTGAAGTCATGGTAGACAGCATCTACTACTCTCCCTTCATCTACCTATCTAGTCACACCATGATAGAAGCCTATCAGATTGGTCAAGCATGATTTCCCCTTGATGAATCCATGCTGACCACTCCTGATAACCTTCTTTTCCTCCACATGCTTAGACACGATCTCCAGAATGAGCTGTTCCATCACCTTTCCAGAGAGGGAGGTGAGGCTCACTGGTCTGTAGTGTCCTGGGTCCTCGTTCTTGCCCTTTTTCAAGACTGGAGTGACCTTTGCTTTCTTCCAGTCCACAGGCACCTCTCCCGCTCTCTATGACCTCTCAATAAATGATGGAGAGTGGCTTAGCAACAACATCAGCCAGCTCTCTCAGCTCTCATGGATGCAACCCATTGGGGCCCAATCATTTGTTGGCATCCAGTCTGCCTAAATGGTCTCTAACCCAGTCCTCCTCAGCAAAGGGACAGTTCCTTCCTCCAGGCCTTCTCTCTTATCTCCAGAGTCTGAGGGCCAGTCTTAGCAGTAAAGACTATAGCAAAGGCGGCATTCAGTAACTGCCCTCTCTGTAGCCTCTTTCACCGGGGTACCCACCTCATTCTGCAGTTGGCTCACATTTCCCCTAGTATTATTTTTGCTGCTGATGTATTTCAAGAAGCTCTTCTTGTTGCTTTTTACGTAATTTACCAGATTCAATTCCAAGAGGGCCTTAGCCTTTCTCATTACATCCCTATAAACTCTAGCAATGTGCCTACATTCTTTCCTCCCAAGTGGACAGTCTCTTTTTCCACATACTGTAAAATTCCTTCTTCCGTTTGAGTTTTTCCAGAAGCTCCTTGCTCATCCATGCAGGTGTCCTGCCTCCCTTGCTTGATTGTTTACTGGTAAGGATAAACTCAGTTTGAGCCTGGACAAAGTGGTGCTTGAATATTAACCGGTTCTCTTGGGCTCCCCTGCCTTCTAGAGTCCTAACCTGTGGGATTACTCCAGGCAGGTCTTTGAAGGGGCCCAAGTTAGTTCTCCTGAATTCCAGGGTTCTAGTCCAGCTTATTGCCCTGATTCTTCGACACAGGATCCTGAACTCTACCATCTCATGGTCATTGAAGCCAAGGCTGACCCCAGCCTTCACATCCCAAACCAGTCCTTCTTTCTTCATTAGTACAAAGTCTAGCATCCTGCCACTCCTCATTGGCTTCTTCATCACCTGTGTCACAAGATTATCATTGGTGCCCTGCAGGAACCTCTTGGACTATGTGTGCCTCACTGTGTTGCCTTTAAATATCAGAGTGGCTGAAGTCCCCCATGAAAACCAGAGCTTGTGATTCCGGGACAACTTTTAGCTGTCTGTAGAAGGCCTCATCAACTTCCTTTTCCTGATCAGGTGGCCTTTAGTAAACACTAACAACAGAGACACCCAATATTACCCTGCTCCCGATTCTTACCACAAGCTCTTGACTCATTCTTCATCTCTGCCTAGGCAGAGCTTGATATGTTCCAGTGTCTCGCTCATGTAAAGAGCAACCAAACCATCTCACCTTTATGGCTTGTCTTTCCTATAAAAGCATGCAGAAGTCCATGACAACATTCCAGTCATGTGATCCATCCCACCATGTCTCTGTAAATGCAATGAGATCATGGCCCTGTGACTGCATCCAGATCTCTAGTTCTCATAGCCCTGTGACTGCAACCAGATCTCTAGTTCTTTCTGTTTATTCTCCATGCAGCATGTGCTGGTGTACAGATATTTCAGGAAGATAATTGAGCATGCAGGTTTCCCTGGAGGGATGTAAGACGATCCATCATAGCCATACACGACCATGAGGTGGTTTGACTTCTTATTATAATCTCAAGAGGCAGCTAAGGAACATATGTTGCTGTTCTGGTTGGCTGGGCTTATTACACAGTTGGATGGGATGGAATAAACATTGCCATTTTGGACTCCACCCCTGAGTACTTCAGTGTCGTTACCGACACCCGATCC
>NW_008596987.1:0-7146 GCF_000691845.1 Merops nubicus | reverse complement strand
TAAATGATTCTATGATTCTATGAGCAAGGGCACAGTAGCACAAGCTCTAGAAAGTAAAATATTCTGTAAATACTGTACTTTTGAACAGCTACTACATTAAAGCCACAATACTGCTGTGGTACTGATCAACTATTCATGATTAGTTCACACCTGATAATCCTGTATGTTATTAATTAAACAGAGTCTAGAAGAGTTAAAAATTGCCCATTGAGGAGGTAAGAATAGTACAGTCATTTATTCTCTGCACTGTCTTTGTCAGATGGGTCTTCTAATTTAACCACATTAAGTGATAGTTATTTGTATTGCAGCTTTCAAGAGCAGCTACAGGGAAGTGGGGTCGAGCTTACACAGCAAATTTAGCATTTAAATAGAGAGGAAAAGATTCCTTCTAGACAGAGGATCAGCAGACAGAAGGCTAGGAACAATGAGACCAGTAGGAGATAGACAACTAAGGAGGGGTGGATGCGCTAACAAGACAGAAGCAATAGCTGTGGTGGGACAGGGCAGCATGAGCTCTCCATCCTATGGGTCAGCAGCATCCCACTCAGCAAAGCACCTCTGAACATCTGGCCACAGTGCCTTGCTCCAGGTCAAATGGGAAAGAAGCAGCAAAGCCAAATCCATTTCTTACAAATAAGAACGAGGCTGGATCTTGAAAGAGAGTCCTTCTTTTGCGGGTTGAATTTACTGTGTTTAGAATAAGAACAACATACCCTGAACACTGAGACAAGAATGGAGCAGGAGTGCTAGGACAAAGATGTGGGGGTTTTTTTCCCCCTTGAAGCAGTTGCAATAGATGTGAAAAGGTTTGGGGCTCTTTTCTTTCATTCCGGGAAGAAGTGGGTGAGAGCTGTTAATTTGCTTTTTAACTAATGCATCTGGATCTGGAAGATTTCAGACATTAAGAGGTACAGCAAGCTAGGCCCAGACTTCTTATTTCCTATGCCATGAATAATCAATGATACTTGCTATCAGCAAGTAATCCACATCAAATAAACCACTGTAGAAGGACCAGTTCTTGTAAACACGCAAGATGTTCACAGACATGACACAGAAAACCCCAAACCATTCAGGCTCTTGATGAAAGCTATGCACCAAGGTTTAATGTTCATTGTCCAACAAATGGGTTACTAATTTATCAATACACATTAAGCCAGTTGCACAAAATCTCCTGTAACTGTAACTTGGACAAACTTCATGAATTATATCTTATTTATAAAATTTTATCTTTCTAATCATGTAATAATCCTCTGTATCACTTGCAAGGTAACAGGTACTTGGTGCTATTGATGATGACAATGTCTTGTTCTTAGTAGAAAAATAATCTCTATATTTATACGAATGGGTTTTGCAAAAGCAAATGTTTTGATCTGTCTTCCTGAGCTTCACTGTGGAGCAAGTGAGAGATTTTTCCACATGAGCATAAAAACTTCAGTTGGAATTATCTATCAACACTAATATGAAAAGTTTGTTGATCCCAGTCTATACCACACTGCTCAGGAAATTATTTACTTTTTTCACTTCCCCTTTGCCCTTAGCTTTCTTGCCTTTAAGCTATACTGAAAAGTTACCAGCATAACTAGTACATTTTCTCCACCAGCAGTCTCTATCATTCACTCCCAGTAAAATGATGGTTGAAGTTGTTTGCAAAAGCGTTCCGTACATGTTCTCATTGGTTCCTTACTCAAGGCCAGAATAAAGATAGCTGAAGTGCTGTTTTCTCAGTCTTCATACGTAAGATGAATTTAGCTTTGCCTTCCTTTAAAGATGCCAAACCCTGAACAGGTGGTTTCAATTCATTATAAAATTTACACTGTAGCTCACTCAGCCAAAATTCAAGCAGAAAGGTAACGGAGATGGTATATCAGAACATGCAAAATAAGGAACCAAGAGCAAAATTATTTTGAAAATTCACTTGAATGTTTCTCTAAGTTTTAAGATCATCCCAAATTTGACCCTGACCTTCCCTCCCCCACCCCCCCCTTTATATTTTTCTTTGAGGCCTGAGCTCACTAAATATATCAGTATAAGCCTGAGTATCTCCCATAGAGCAAAGTTTACTCTAACACTTGACTACCTTTAGTCAAACAATGCAGTAAAGAATCAGGTCATTAAAGTAAAAGAAAACAGATTAATCACCAGACATAGGCTAAGACAGAGGAAGGGATGGGATCATACTTGAATTTCATGCTTCTACAACATACGTGCCTGAAAAATGAACAAGCAGGCTTACCTTTTCCAGAAAGGTTTCACTCTTTTCTGGCAAAACAGTAGAAATATGGAATCTTACATGTCCATTCCTGAAGAGATAATGTTTCTAGTTCACACGGTCATCTTTAGAGGCTGGAATCTGGATAGTATGAGTGTTGTGAAGAGAGCAAATTCTCTGATATTGCCTGACACTGAAGTTTACCTTTAGTCTCAGAATTCCCAGTCTCTGCACTGCCAGGCAAGCCTATGCTTTTCATAACAGAGAATTTTGAAAAGGTACACACAACCACATGTAGCACTACTGCAATAAGCATTATAGTGTTATATCTGATTATCTATTGACATTTTTATTATGTTCTTACCCTATGACTGAAGTGTTATTGAGCCATCCTGCTTCTAGATCAAGAGAATCCTTCTTAAGCAAAATTCACTTTTCAGTTTTCCAACTCAAAGGGAATTAATACTCACCATGATCAAAATAGAACAAAGGAATCAAAAAGTATTGCTGCTGCTCAGCGTTGCCTTTTGCCTAAAAGGTGAGACAATTGGCGGAAGGTGTTTTTTTCTAAGGCAAGCACAGCATTTTGAAGTAAAGAAAATTAATGGCTGAAAATCTAGAGCTGGAGGGAATACTTACCAAACTGTCTAAGAGACAGCAACACCAGATAAAAATCAAGTACTACAATACAGATTTTATACCTATTTTAAGGTATAGAGGCTCTGCTTCTACAGTCTCCAATGTATCCAGGTGCATTATTCATCCATCGCTGGTCAATCTTAGTCAAAGTAGTCAAAGTTGTTTGATTTCTTTTGGAACTTAATAATTCACCTATGTCAATAGGCATATGAGGCATGTTTTGAACCATAGACTGTTACAGAATAATTATTGTTATACTATATAAACATTATCACAAACAACGAGAATAGACAATATTTACAACACAGGACAAATTTCATTATTCTGAAGTCAATTTTGTGCTTCTGAATTTAAGAGATTATAAAGTTTTTACTCTGAAACCAACTCACTTTGTACCTACAAAAAAAAGTAGTACATTTTCATTGCCAATTTAGAAAAAAAAAGAAAGTGTTTCTGAGTCTTTGAAACAAATATGTTCAAATGAGTCAGATAAATTCACATTAAAAACCAAATTAATACTGTTCATGGTATTTTCATAATTGTTTTTCTATGTGAATACTTTCCGGGTTCCACCCAACATCAGGATCTGGCAAAGATGTTGAAATAAAGCCAGGCAGGACACTTTCATGCTCTTTCCAGCTCCCATCAAGCTTCTGGCATGCAACTTGCTCAGCCATCTGTGGGACAAGAAGAAGAAAGTGGCAGTGAAAAGAGCATATGCATGACAGCAGTTAGTCACCCCAACAAGGAGACCAATTATGACATTTGAAGCCACAGAAATAAGTGGAAAAGAAAAACATTTCCTAACTCAGTGCAGTCATCTTAGGATGTGATCTTTCTGATTTTGCCTATTGTTCTATAACATTAATTGGGACAGGATCTAAACCATCAGCTGTTATGAGCAAAAATGTCCATAACTGACATTTTAAAGAGACATTAGCTTAGCAAAAGTCCATCTTGGTTATCTTCATAAAGCTGATTCTGCATGATATTGAATGCTTTAGCCACCCCTGAGGTCATCAGAAATCAAAAATGTCCAGTGCTGTTTTGGATCAGATGATCTTAAGACATGCAATAGGACGAGACAAGAATTTGGTTGAAAACAGGTAGTAGCCTGACACGGCTGCTATGTAACAGCTCATTAGTGGTTTCCGGCTGCTCCAAGTAAAGTTAGTAGATATTTATTTGGTGTTTGACACATCTGGAAACAACAGAATCATAAAAAAGGTCAAGAGAAAAATGAAATAATAAAATATTGTGCATACAGTTGTTCAACACAGTTGGGCCCTGGTACAAAATACACTTGATGTTCCCTCACCTGTAAAACAAGAATACTGGTGAAAGGAGTTACTTCTTTCCCTTTCTGAATACAAAAGGTTTATAGTAGGAAACAAGTAGCAAGGTATTTATTACATTTTGATTTGCAGGTGCAGAAATGCAACTGTCCAACAACCAAAGTAAATCCTCCTCAAATTCAGGCTCCTTCTGTGCGCAAATCAAGATGCTAGTTTAACATCTATTTTCCCTCTTCATGTGAACTGTACAGTGCCCTCTTGCAAGCCCTTCTTTACAGAAAAATCGCAGGGGGAAAAAAAAAAAGGGAAAATGGGTTTATGTCTAAACCCTCTGTGACAGACAAGATGATTGTTGGGTTTTTGGTTGTTTTGTTTTGTTTTTTTTTTTACATTTTATTGCTCTTCTAAGAAATTATGTGGACAACTGGAGAGGGGTGTAAATGACTGTACTTGTCAGACACAAGGCAAGATTGATGGAGGAAGGCCAGAGGGATTACAAGATACGGCAGGCCAAAGAGCTGCAGCAGGAGGCCCCATACATGGGGCACAGTCACTGAATCGACAATGGTAAGGATGAGCCTGCAAAAGTAGTGCAAGCAGGAGAACTGGGGGAGAGAAATCTTCAAACTTGTCATGCCTTTTCCTATCAACCTCTTTTGGTTTACTTTACTCAAAAAGTTAATTACTCTGTTTATATTGTACTAAAACCTAGCCTTGAACTTAAAAGCATTTCAGTCCATTTTCAGGAAATCATAGGTCTAAGGCATGCAAATACTGAGCAATCTTTGGTCTCAAAACCTTTTCTTACAGTTTGCAAGGATAACTTTCTTCCTTAAAGTGAGAAAACAATTGAGAAGATGGTATTTTCCCTTAGTATTTCCTGAAGTTCAGCTTTTTTTTTTTTTTTTTTCTCTTTTTTTCCCCTCCTTTTTTTTGCTACCTGAAAACATAGATTAACAAAGAGGTGGTAACTCACATGGAACAGATGTTCTTCCACAGTGGAGGGAGGTGATACAGTACAAAGATAAATAATTCTTTTGTCTTACAAGGTGGAGGAAAAAAATCATACAACTAGCTTTGTTAGAACAACAAGAAAACCCCAAGTGTTTTTATTCCAAAATTTTTTCTTTTCCTCAAGAGCTTGCCTTTAGTCTTAATTTGTGAAAAGATGATTAAGCAAAGATTCAGGATCTTATAAATGCACTTGGAATATACAATCTACAATTATAATATTCTTGTAAGTGCTTTTGGGGCTACGCTACCATAACCTTGAATGATTAATAGTGAATCAGGTATCTTTCTTTCTCAGTCCAATGTCATGTCTTAATAATCTGACTTTTATGGCAAAATTAGTTGACTCAGTGTGAGTTAAAAAATAAAAGGAATAATTTCCTTTGCTTCATTTACAAATAACTATGGGCTGAAACCAAACTATTTAAACTGTTGTTTAAAAAGGGCATCAAACCAATATTTATTATAGCCAAGGGACTCAGCTTACATAAGATTGAGACACAGGATGAATTTATAAAGAAACTCTTTTGAAGGAAAGGCCTTCTGGGGAAAGAATTATGCTGTCCTCATCATTAAATAAAAAACATTAAAAGAAAAAGGAGAAAGTTTCTTATTCACTAAAAGTACTAAGCAGCATTTATAATGTAATTTTAAAACATTTGAATTGTATGAAATTCCTGTACAAGACTACATGTTTTGTTTGCTTACTTAATCTTGCATGTCATAGAACAAATAAATTTTCCTAGAGTTAATTGACAAAATTATGCTATTTTTAATAAAACTAACTGATCTAAGTGATGTTCATGTAAATCTCTAACCTCCTCCCACAACTCTATCCAGCATTACTTATTAAGATTAAACAAATCACCTCCTCAGACCTTGCTCGTGAGGTAAATGACAGCAAAGGAAGGATTCAAGAAGACATTCAAGGAACTACTGAAGAGAGTCCAGCAGAGAGCTTTCAAGATGATTAGGGGAGTCTCTTAACAAGGAAAGGCTGAGAGATCTGGGTCTGTCTAGCCCATCTAGTTCCATCTGGACATGAGGAAAAACTTACCTACTTTGAGTGTGACAGAGCACTGGAATAGGCTGCCCAGAGAGACTGTGGAGTCTCCTTCTCTCAAGGTATTCAAAACCTGTTTGGACATATTCCTGTGCAACCTACTCTAGGTAAACCTGCTTTAGTAGGGGGGGTTGGACTACATGATCTCCAGAGGTCACTTCCAAACCCTACCGCTCTGTGGTTCAGTGCTACAGTTTTCTTTCAAGCACGGAAAGACGATACAGGAATTCAAAAATATTCATCTGAAGACAGGACACCAAATATACTTAGCATTTGGTTTTCATCACAGGATGCCTTATTACCATTATATTTTCTTACCTTGCAATGTTTTTTTCTTCTATGATACAGAAAGGCTGTTAGGTCTTTTATCAGATTGCTTCCCAGTTAACTCAAACTCACAGTGTTCATTTCAGCATCAATGTCTGCCAGAAATAAAACAGCCATTGAGATGTCTATAATTCTTATCACCCCCAACAATTTGATGTAATAACAGCACACTTTGTAACATAAGATTTTAAAATGTTATCTTCAGGTGCCAATTTAAAAGCATCAATAGATATAATATCCCATACACTCTGAATGGACTTTCAAGTATATTGAATACAGAAAAGAGGGCTATTTAAGTTCATGTACTTCAAAAGTATACAAGAGTTTATCTGTATTTTTATATAGATTTTAAAGAAATTTAATATAGATTTTCTTTTTCCAGATTTTTTAGAATAGATGTTTTTACATCTATCCTAATACTCTACATTTTTTATTATGAGTGTGTGCACCTGTATGCCTGAATACATACAAAAGCCTTGAAACAATCCGAAAAATGGCGACCTTCAAACCTGAGCGTTTTTAGAGTTCACTCCCACCCACACATTCTCCTGTTGAGTCTACTAGTAGCTGTAATGGCAGCATCCATAGAATCATAGAATCAT
>NW_008596986.1:0-15529 GCF_000691845.1 Merops nubicus | reverse complement strand
ACAGCAGTGTGTCCTTGTGGCCAGGAGAGCAAATGGTCTCCTTGGGTGCATTAAGAAAAGTGTGTCCACAAGGGAGGTCCTGCTCCCCCTCTACTCTGCCCTGTTGAGACCTCAGCTGGAGTATTGTGTCCAGTTCTGGGCTCCCCATTTCAAGAGGGACAGAGATCTACTCGAGAGAGTCCAGCAGAGAACTATGAGGATGATTGGGGGACTGGAACTCCTGCCTTATGAGGAGAGACTGAGAGACCTGGGGCTGTTTAGTCTGGAGAAGAGAGGACTTAGGGGGGAATCTAATTAATGTGTATAAATATATGAGGTCTGGGTGTCAAGAAGAAAGGGACAACCTCTTTTCACTTGTGCTCTGCAGTAGGACACAGGGCAATGGTCACAAGCTGGAGCACAGGCAGTTCCACCTCAACATGAGGAAGAACTTCTTTATTGTAAGGGTTCCAGAGCACTGGAAGAGGCTCCCCAGGGAGGTTGTGGAGTCTCCTACCTTGGAGACTTTTAAGCCCCTTCTGGATGCATTCCTGTGTGACCTGCCCTAGACTAGATGGTCCTGCTCTGGCAGGTGGGTTGGACTCAGTGACCTCTGGAGGTCCCTTCCAACCCCTAACATTCTGTGATAATAAATAACCTGTTGCAGGACACTCAATCCATTACATCTTAGGTTATGTTGGTGTGTTGTTTTGAGCTCTCAAACTTTTATTTTTGACTCTCTTGTCTCACCTCAGTATCTTCATGGTTATGTCACTGTATAACAGAAAAAGTTATTGTAGATGTAGAGGGAAAATTATTTTCTAATTCTCAGCTTCAGAAATAGCATATCATTGTCAGACAGCTTAGGCAGTACGAATTTATCATCTCTTCTTTATTATCCAATTCACTAGTTTTGAAATAACTTTCAAAGTTAAATGCTTTGATGTTAAAATATTCTCTTCATCTAATAAAGCCAAGCTCTATCAGGATTTGCATGTCCCACTTAATTTGATCATACTTTCTGGTTTGGGGCGTGTATCTTATTTTGTTCTTTGAAATGTAAAGCTATTCCTATTTTTGTGAAGTTTGCTGATAATTGCTTTATCAGTCCTTGTTTGAGGGCTACTTCATGTTTTAACATGGAAATTTCACTGATATGTTAGGTATAATGTATCTGTTCAAAATGCTAAATTATAGATCTAATTTACGCTGTATATATTTATAAAATTTCTGGATTACTCATGAATTACATTTTGGGATAGGGGAACAAATCAACCATCATATTTGTTTCTTATGTCCCAGTAAAACAGATCTAAGAGCACACCTATGAATCTGGTACACTTTTATTTGAGGGACTAAATACGGATCAGATTATTCCATCAGAGGTGTACTTACATTTGTACTTATTGCTGAGGAAATTCTGCATTCCTTTCAAATTACAAATAAAATGAACTGACAATTTTAAGCGTTTGTGTTGCTGATGTTTTTGTGGTAGCTCTCCTTGAATTGCCCATACGATTGCTGTTTTCTGCTTTTGTTTACTTTCTGATCATTAAATTGTGATGCTCTAAAATGAGTCACCTGTATGCTTGTGGAAAAGTCTATTTTAGCTGGCACAAATTCTTTGCTAATATTCAAAATAGACTTTTTTCCTAATGCATTGTAAGATTTTACTTGCAAACCAGGAAACGCCATGTATGGAGACACCTAGTGTTCCAGCTGTACAGAACCACTTTCTGCTGTCTGCTTTTACAGGTTCGGTTTGTGAAGAATGTGACTTCCTGGAAGGAAATGAAACCAGGATTTTACCATGGACATATATCTTATTTGGACTTTGCAAAGTATGTTACCCTTGGTTTTATCTGTTGAGTAGTGTAGTAGTTCAAGCGTGGCTCCAGCTGGGCTATTAATGCCCTCTAGTGATGCAAGCCTGACAACTGCAGTTTTGAAAAAGACTGAAATTCCTATGATGAACAATATTTGGGTTTGATTTTCAGTTTTCTCTTGTCTGTTTGCATGATACAGTGTAGCCAAATCTCATTTCAGTGCTATTTATATGCTAGGTTTAGTATGTTCATGTCTGAATTACAAGCACGTTTTACTGAGAAACGTGGCGTTTCTCTGGAACACTGGAAATTCTGCCTTAGGATTGGCTTCCCATTCTGGGAAGTTCAAGATCCCTGTTCTCAAATATGTTTCATATAACAAGTAAAACCACCTGCTTCTTAAGTTATGTAGTTCTTCTCTATCAGGGTATCCCTTTACACTTGGTAAAAATATTAAAAGTTAAATTTTAAAGCAGTTTTCTGGCCTATAGTAATTTGCATTACTGTAAAAAAAAAAAAAAAAAAAAAAAAAAAGTGAAATAATTCTGTGGAAATAAATCCTGCTACTTATAAAATTCATTTAAAAGAAAATGAGGTAAAAAATACTCCCAGTAACTTCAAAGGTACAGGACCATTTCTGTATTGCTTCTTTGTGTTTCTTTTCTTGTCTTATTTTTTCAGTTCTGGATCTAATGCAGTGATCCTCAGTAGCTTGGTCTTGTGAAACCTCCCCTTGAACTGGAAAGTCATTTTTGTTTGAGAAGCTTACTAGGCAGTGCTTCATCTTACACTTGCAGCATGCAGAAAATGGTTTAAAATTGAAAGTGGAATTTTCAATTCTCAGCATATTCAGGCGATAGTAACCACTACTTCCACCTCTTGCAGGTGGTCAGTCTGCAGTAACATTGTTTCTGTGTATCAAAACACTTATTTCATTGAATTAGTACATTATATAATAGAATATGCTAAAAGCTGCAGTTGTAGCTGGAAATTACCAATGGCACCAAGTAAAAGGTGGACGTTTACAAAAAGTAACAGAAAAGCCTTAATTGCAAATCAATCAATGAAATAAAATGTATAAAATTTCATTAGGTTCCTTTCTGCCTTTTTAAAATGCTACAATATTAATAAACCCTGCAACTGAATAACAGCTTTCTGGAGCAGCAAAGGTGAATGTTATTTTATATATTACTCAGTTCATAAAGCTGAAAACATTTTGAGATGCTGGAGCTGTTTAAACTAATGCGTTTACATCTCAAAAGCATCTAAGCAATTTCACATATTTCTTTCATCTGCATCTTCCCTCCAGGACTGTTATCCTTGTGTTTGTTGTTTGTTATCCTTTCACCTAAATGATTTATTTTTTTCCTGCAGCAGCTTGCTTTCTCATACTTTGGGCTTTCATTATTGAAATAATGTCCTGAATACTCTGGTTGTGCTTGGTAAAGGCCCACACTTTTAACACTGTGCGGTATATTCTTGCAACAAACTTTCTTGTGGAGAAGTGTCAGATATTTCAGAGAAGTGTATGCCAGTTTATATGCAGACGTCAGACTTAGGTCCACTTCAAATATCAGAAGTGCCTCTTAAATGATGCTGATGCTTAAAGTACTGGATTCAACTGATGACTTGCAGTATTGAAGACAGATTATCATAACCCATCCATGTGGAATTTACAGTAATAAAAGTTTAAATTTTTTTCCTCTTTTAAATTTCTGACCCATCCTTATTCCCTGTTTTCTCTGGTAAACGGTTGAAAAAACTAAGTTCTTTAACAATGCAGTTGCCATTGCATTGCGATAATCATTGTCACCGTCATCACTGTGGACGTGGTACTTTCAGAACATGGTTTAGTGGTCATGGTAGTGTTGGGTTGATGGTTGGACATGATGAGCTTGGAGGTCTTTTCCAACCTTAATGATTCTATGATTGATTAAGTTTACAATAGTAAGTGGATTGCGTTATCGTATCTGAAGCTAAATTGTGCAAATCCATATGCATGTACAATCCAGCACAAATATTTCCAAGGGCTTTTACACTTCCATTTAACCCACAGATACATATTATTGTTTGAAGCCGCTGCTATGTCTTATTGGTTTGTTATACCCTTCTACAGGACTTCCAATAGAATCTGTAGAAGGGGACATGTGGATGTCTCGGGCACTTTATTGAACCTGAAAGAAGTTGAAGTTCAAAGTCTGGACTTTGCATCAAAATGGTTGAAACATTCACACGCTCCTGTTTTGCAGACTTCAGGGAGTAAGAGCTGGCATAAAGACAGATGTCAGCCACTTTACCTTTAGCTGCTGCAAGCTGATTCATTGGTACTCTGCTGGCAACATCTGAAGAATCAGTTGCTCTTTCTGTAGCCATTAATCATTTCTCTATCTGTAGTGCAGGTCTTTTGCCAAAGTAATGCCTTTAAATTTATTTTTGTTTTCTGACTTCCTATTTTCTGCTGCTTATTCTATATTTCTGTTCTTCAGCTTTTCAAATCCCCATATGCACAAGTATCTGGTATTATAATTTACAGAATACCACTTTAACAATAACAGTACTCCATCTTAAGACTATGAGCGTTCTCTGTTTTAGCCAAGCTAGGAGGCTTGAATAGACCTTTGTCAATGCAGAAGACTTTCCCAGTTTGCTTGGGAACACAAGAGAATTTTTTTCCAGCTCCTAGCTTTACTTCAGGGCACTTGACACACTTGCAATTTCCTTTGTGATACTGCCTCCTTAATGTTTGGATACCATATTTGTTTGCCACAGTAATGTCTCAAATGAAAAATAAAACTGAGAAACATATCGTAGAAGCTGTCTTGAACATAGATCATTGAAAGGTAGTATTTGCACAAAACAGATTAGGTAGCTTAAATCTTTCTCGTGTCCTATGAGCTTACCACATCATTTCATCAGGCTTCCTGTTTGTACCAGAGTAAATCAAAATTTGCTTAGGTAAATGTCTAAGGAAAAATCTTATATCTTTAAATAAAGAAGTTCATATGGTTACAGATATTTTAGGCTTATATTTAATAGGCATAACAATATGAATTCAACCTAGGTAATGGACAGGCTCTGAGCTCTTTCTTCTTTCTGTTAAGTGTTCATGCCTCTTGACAACTGGAGACCTGCCAGGAAAACCACTTGCAAGCATTGCATAGCACAGTTCAGGAGGGCAGGAACTCAATACCAAACTTCCTTGTGCTTATTATAAACACAAATGTGGCTGCTTAGCTAATTAAGACATTTATAGAGTCAGGATGGTTGTATAAACATTTGTAGCATCTATTGTATGAGACTATTTCTGTTTTCTTTGTTTCTCTACAAAAAAAAAAAAAAATCCAAATTCTAGGAAAACTGAAAATCTTTGTATGTAGGTTTCACTTGTATTGGTAGAGATAGGCTTTTAAGTATTATATGAGAAGCTTTGATTTGGCCTTTAAAAGGTGTTGTTTTTTTTCTCTTTTACTTTAGATTTGGTGTTAAAAAGAAACCAATTTACATAAATGTTGTAAGAGATCCTATAGAACGACTAGTCTCTTATTACTACTTCCTGCGCTTTGGAGATGATTACAGACCAGGGCTACGGAGGCGAAAACAGGGGGATAAAAAGGTGAAGTACACTTTATTATATATGTTGTTAATGTAAAAAATATTTTTAAAAAAGTCCTGATTAAAGCTGAATAGTTCTTGTATCAGCCTTGGTAGTGATAGTGGCTTTGTAAATTGTGTTCTCCCTTTCGTGTCTGTACTGGACTAGAGTATATACGTTTAGTGTGTCCTTTGTAACCTTATAAATTCACCTTATGTTGCAATTTGTTGTGTTGTGTTGTGTTTGGGGTTTGTTTGTTTGTTTGTTTAAAAAGTTTTCAAGTATCCAGAGTTGTAAGTATCAAGTTTGTCCTTCTGTATGAGAAATCTACACCTGAATGAGAGGAGGTAGCTGAGGGTTGACCTGAAAAGAGGTTGTAGTTGTCTGTTCTCCCAAGTAACAAGTGGGAGGACAAGAAGAAACAGCCTCAAGTTGTGCCAGGGGAAGTTTAAGTTGGCTCTTAAGAAAAATTTCTTCACAGAAAGAGTTGTAAAGCACTGGAGTAGTCTGCTTGGAGAAATGGCTTAACAGTTGCACTTAAGGATCTTTAAGGGTTCTTCCAACCAGAATGATTCTATGATCTCTTCTAGCTGAAGACTGACAGATATGGTTTTTGCCAAAAGCTGTAGAACTGTTGATGCTTTGGCTTTGGTTTGTGTGGGTGGCTTGTGGCTTTTTTTTTTTTTTTTAATTAGCAACCTAATTTATTTTATTATTTTTTAAAACGTAAATGTTGCAATGGAATTGTATAAAGAGTTTGCTTGAAAAGTATGGAATATTAATCATACCTATGAATAACTATACCATCTTCCATAACTATGAAATCTGAATCATTTTATACTTCCTCCAGTTCTCTTGGGTGGCTATAGGAGTAGTTCAGGTTAGCATATTCAACCCTTGATTACCAACACAGTTTCAGAATGGCAGCGTTGTTTAGGCTCCATACCATATTAATTCCAGAGAGAATTTATACATCCACTGTCATGGTTTACAGTAAGACATTTGTTGGAGTATTTGCTTTGGACTTTTCCAAAATCAGGAAGAAAAGTAGGGCATTAAGTATATTAACGGTGTGGAAGCTTTTATAAAAGTAAGGTGTTTTGTACTTTACAAATCCAAACACTTCTTAAAATTCTAGTGGCAATGTTGTCTCAAACTGCTTGAATTTTTCTGTAATGTTGACAGTTTAGTGTAGCACTGGGCAAATACCAAGAGGCATTTTAAAAATGACTAAGCACAAATCAAACTGAATACAACTTTGTCTGTAAACACTGTAACAACTAATGAACGTGACTAATCATTTTGTGTGCTTCCCCCATCCAAACAGCATGTTTTAAGTTTTGGGAACAGCCCATTCCTCTTTCCTTTCCAGTTGGTAACTAACTGCTCCTCCGTTATTTATGTTTTGGCGCCATCTTCAGCTACTGCATTTCGGCTGCTCCAGACATCCTACAGCAGAGCTAGAGGAACACTTCAACCAGAACAAATTGAAACTAAGCTTAAAAATTGCATCTTCATAGAACTGGCTACACAGGTAGTTTGGTGATATGGTATCATAAAGACATTTTTAAAAAGAGAGATAGCATCTTATGCTTTGTAACATACTCTATTCCTTTTTTATGAGGAGCATGATTTGGCCAGTGGAGTTCCTTTCTGGTGAAGATGGAGGAGCTGGGAAGCTGAGTGTGCTACCAAGTTCAAGCTCTTCTTCAAGCTCTTTATAGGACTTAATACTTATTAAAAGAATGGAATTTAACAGTGCTGGTTTAGTTTGAATTGTAATCTGAACAGCCTTGTTAGGAAGTCACTGGAAAACATTAAGCCAAAATCCTTAATGCTACTGCTTGGTAGACTACACTGTAAACTCCGATTAAATAGAAGAAGTTGCAATGCTTTCGTATTTGTACTGTTCGTAATGCATTGCATTAATGTTTTTGGTTTTTTTATTAAAGATGTTTTTTCTCATTTTGTCGCTGCCATACCTCTTTATTTGGATCTGAGATTTAGTTGCTGCCATACAGATTTTAACTTGTCCTGTATGTGTCTCTAGTTCATTTGAAGTGAAATTGATTTGCTATGCAAAGTTTCAGGGGCTCTTTTATTTAAATCATGTAATACTATTTTTCCATAGTGTTTCCAAGAAAACTGTACATATATAGGTGGTGTCAGTTTTACATAGAGCAGATATAAAATTCACTAAGCTTAAAACTGGATTGTGCCAATTGCAGTGTCCATAACACTGATACTTATTCTAATCTGTGTTATGGCAGATTCACCAAGAATTCTTCAGAGTTAAGAGAGTATCCAAAAGGCAATCTTCTAATGGAAATAATTTGGTTCCTTTATTAAATGGAAGGGCAGTTATAGGTAGCTTGGCTCCAAGAACAAAGTCTGTAAGACAAGGGTTTCCTATTGTAGAATCTCAGGATGGAGTAGTCAAGGTAAGCATACAAGAGGAAGTGGGGAAGGAGGCCTGTCCCATTTCATCTGACATAGAAAATTACTCATTTGCTTTTGTCTGTTAACTATAAAATAATGTGCAGGTATAAGCAAAGAAGCCTTTCTTTTGATAGATGCCAGTTAATATTTAGTATGTACATTCATAAGTTAGGAAGTGCACTAAAACAATTTAGTTCTTAGCTGATGTTCATGTTTTAAAGTATTCATGCTAGGTCAGTACAGGATTTCTCTAAAGGAAGCATGCCAACATCTTGTTTTCCAAGTTAAGTTGCATTTTTATCTGTGGTACATGACACGTATGAGCTATTCTGAACTTGAAGTGGAAAGTGGACCAAGACACCACAGGTTAATCCCTGCTTTGGCCTGGTATCAGTAAGTTTTTCAGATTATCTCAGGAACTTCACCTCAAAAAAGAAGCCAAGGATGTAGTCCTTGTTTTAACACTGAGTGATTAAGCAAATGTATTTTTACACAGTTTTGAACAGAAACTTGTAATTATAAAGAAGAAACAGTCTAAAGAGTTGTCTGTGATCAGTTGTTATGAAATAATTTTTAAAAAATCTGTCCTAGATACATGGCTTATATCTTGATTCCAGCATCGTAAGTATTACCTTCCTGGTGACTGGGTAGAATATTTACAAATTCTGTCCAGTGCAAATGGAGTTCTTATTGTAACTGTTACTGCAGTTGAGATGGTGTTGCTACAGCTGTCTGTCCACATACAGTGACGTTGTATAGAACAGTCTGTTATGCAGTAACAACTTGTTTTCACTTTTGATTGCCAAAACCAAACTAGCCACTGAAATGGCAGTTATTTGTCATAATATTTAAAATTTAATACAACATTGTTTAATCTAAAATACAAAATGCACAATGTTTTGTGGTATAAAGATATGGATGTTCCAGTATCACACAGGTCCTGATGGCATTTGATGCTGAATGTTTAGTAACTTCTTTTGTAAGCAAAAAACAATTATACCAACACTTATTGACTTTTTTTATTGTTTTGACATATGTCTATTATCAAGGTTATATCAAATGTATCAGGTAAGATCAATTTGTTCATTAATTCTAATCATAAAAGACTATCCAAGTATTATTTTGAGACAAACAGGTCGTCCTAATAACACTTTGAAAGCAAGGCCTGAAAAAAATTAACTTTTTTTTCTTTCACATCGTATCTTGTGGTTTTCTGTCCTACATTTAACAACTAACCAGGTTGAGATATTTGCTGTTTCTACTAGATTTGAAAGCCTAACTCAATTTTGTCTTTGTTCCAGACCTTTGATGAGTGTGTGGCAGCCGGAGGTTCAGACTGTGCTCCAGAGAAACTTTGGCTTCAAATTCCTTTCTTCTGTGGCCACAGCTCCGAATGCTGGTAGGGAGATAAACAAAGTTTAAGTTGTTAGTCAAGTATATTAACACTGAAATCTAGACTTAAACTTGCATTTGTATCACAGCTGGGGAAGGAGTGAGGGACCAGACAGAGTGAAGCAGCAGCTACTGTAGTAATGGATTTTACTTTGTAGATTAATTTTAATGAAACAGTCTTGCAGTTCTTGAAACAAGTAATACAGAAGTTAATAACAGAAGTGTTGCAAGGGAATACAGATGTTTTCAATTTTAAAAATAGTTTCTGTACATTTGGTGTCTCAACATTTTTCTCTTATGTGAGGCTACAATATCCATCTCTCTGAATTGAGATATTTTGTTCAAGCTTCTAGAGTTTCTGGGGAGAATAAAATAGTTGAGATCAGGGTAAATTTATCTTCTTAAAGTTTTACCAAACATGCAGTAGTCAGTGATACTTAACAAACCCAAACAAAAGCAAATAGTGTCCATCTGTCAATGCAGCATGTTTTATAACAATGGCACAGACTTAAAGAAAACAAATTAAAAAAAAAAAACAAACAACTATTTAGCAAATTAAAAAAAAAAAAAAAAGCTAAAAAAAAAAAAAAAAAACCCACAAACCAGGACACACATGATGTTTGTCAAATGTACTGTTCATCCAAACATAAGCAAACTGAATGGCCACTTGAGGGCTCTTTCATCCTCTTTCAGTGCCTTTTGGTCAGACCTATCTACACCTGGGCCAGGTGGAAAAGCAGAGAAAAAAAGATCTCTGAACCAATCTTTTCACCCTGTCTCGAGTTATAAAAAGGAGGAAAAAATGTAGGTTTACTTTCTGTTGTTCAGTAGGGAAGTCCTCCCATTAAGTGCAATGATGTTGTAGTTTGGAATTATGCTTGTAGGATGCCAAAGGGGAGATATATACTAGAACCACTTCTGCTATCTAATGTGAAACTGGAGACTGAGTATTGACATTGAGAAAGTGTAGATCCTCAAAAAATTGCATTAATAAAGACAGTAACCACATACTTTTTTTTTGTGGGCGAGTTATTAGTAAAAACACTAAAGGAGTCAATTTTAGAGAACATGGATGAAGTAAACTAAAGGGAAATTAAGTTAGGAGTGTTTATAACTTAAAATGAGTCTTGCCTTTCCTATACAAGTGTCCTGTTATGAAGTAATCTCCATCTAGGGACCAAGGATTGTTGGCTGACATCAGAACTTGCTGTAATTGTTCTCTGTCATTTTAGGAATGTGGGAAGCAGATGGGCTTTGGAACAAGCCAAATACAATCTGATTAATGAATACTTCCTAGTGGGAGTTACTGAAGAGCTTGAAGACTTCGTTATGTTATTGGAGGCAGCTTTGCCCCGGTTCTTCAGGGGTGCCACAGAACTGTACCGGACAGGTATTTAAATGGTTGATTGCCATGGATTCTTCATTCTCTTATCACTTTATCTAATGTGAATTCTTTAGAGCTAGATGAGTAGTTTTGAGTCTCTGCCAGGTTTGCCTCTCAGTTGGCTGATGTTTCTACATAAGAGACAAACTGTTTGAAAGGCTCCCAGTACAAATTTTTGAAGGCAGCCCACATATCTTCCTGCCTTACACAGTGTCTTCAACCCAACTTAAAATACTTATAGTTGTGTAGGTATACCCCACTGAAAAAATTGTGACAGGTGTTTATCAGAACATTTTTGTAAGGTCTTGAGGGGCTTCAGTTCTGTAAAATAGCTGGTAGTGGTAGATTTCCATTTCCTCAGAAGACCTGCTGAAATGAACAGTGCTTGGTGCAACCTGGTTGGCAGTGCAAAAAGACCTGAAGGTACAAATGCCCAAGTACATGTTCATCTTCATGGGATTGTAATAAGACATTTTTTACATAGCTAGTAGCTCAGCTTATAGGAGCTGGTCAGGTAATATATGATGAAGTAAAGGTCCATCATAGCAGGAATTCTGTAAAGAGAGGGAGAAAAGGGTCTGATGCATAGAGGCTAGCTGTGCAGTACTAACAAGTTTATTAGAAAGCATCAGATAGGACTTCTTAGGGAAAATGCTGTCATCGTTTTCATAGAATGGTTTGGGTTGGAAGTGACCTTAAAGGTCATCTGGTTCCAGCACCCACCACGGGCAGGGACACCTTCCACTAGACCAGGTTGCTCAAAGCCCTAGCCAGTCTGGTCTTGAAAACTTCCAAGAAGGAAACATCCACAACTTCTCTTGGCAACCTGCTCCAGTGCCTCATTCCCCTCACAACAGAGAGTTTCTTCCTAACAGCCAATGTAAATCTACCCTATTTCAGTTTAAAGCCATCACCCCATATCCTATTACTGTATATCCTAGTAAAACACCCCTCTCCATCTTGCTTTTAGGCCCCCTTTAGGTACTGGAAGGCTGCTGTAGGGTCTCCCTGAAGCCTTCTCTTTCCCTGAAGAAGCTTTGTATTCAGGCTGAATGACCCCAGCAGGTGCTCCAGCCCTCTGATCATCTGTATGGCCTTCCTCTGGACTTGCTCCAATAGGTCGTTATCCTTCCTGTGTTGGGGACCTCAGAGGTGTAAGACCTTGCACTTGGTGGTGTTGAACTTGATGAGGTTTGCACAGGCCTACCTCAAGCCTGCCAAGGTCCCCAGTTTTGGTTGTCTGTGTCTCATGAAAGAAGTATCTTGCTCTGCCGTTTTTAAAATTCTTAACATTTGATACCAGATTAACATCTAAATAATTAATTTTGAAAGACCAGTCTTGCTTCTAGTATATTATGTGGAGTAATCTTGTTCCTTAAATGAAGTGTTCATTCCTGGGTTTATTAAAGAGGAAGAATTGAAAGACCTAACGCAAAATTCATTAACATTTAGTGAGAGAGACTGTAATTTTCCAATGCCACATGTTATGTTATTAAATTCTGTCACATCTAATACAGTTTATCAACATGCTGAGAGTACAAAATTCTGTAAGTAAAAGGACTGTATAAGTTTTTTTAATCGCATGAACTTTAAAGTGAAGTTATTGCTTTCATTTTGCATTTAGGAAAGAAGTCTCATCTTAGGAAAACAACTGAGAAAAAACTTCCCACAAAAGAAACTATTGCCAAGCTACAACAGTCTGAAATCTGGAAAATGGAGAATGAGTTCTATGAATTTGCACTGGAGCAATTTCAGTTTGTCAGAGCACATGCAGTTCGGGAAAAAGATGGAGAATTGTATATTCTGGCTCAAAACTTTTTGTATGAAAAGATTTACCCTAAATCAAACTAAGAACATTTTACTGTTAGATTTATGGGTGTAAATCTTTGATCACATTGTCATCTTAGTCCTCAGCCATGGAAACCAGATTGCTCATAAACCTCCAGGACATATCTTTATAGATCTGAGAAAAGTGGGCTGTGGATCACCTCCAGGGTGTTGGATATTGGCTAACTATGTTGGTAATCCAGAAGCAAAGGCTTAATTTCTTTTATCTAATTTTTTCAGTGGGAGTTCATGTCCTTTACCTGAAGAAATCTACACTTTAATTTGGAGCAAATAATACACAACAGTTCTAATTGAAAATATAAACAAAAAGTGCTTCTGTTCATGCTGTTTTTAGTTTTCAGAACAATTTCTTTTCAGTGAGGAGGAAATACTTTTTCCACAGCTTTCAACATGGAAATTTTGGTTGTCTACAATATGAGTAGTGTTAATAACTGATTGACATCTGTACTTTGTTTTTGTGAATCATGTCACATGAGATTGATTGGGATGGTTAATCATCTTCTGCTGAGAAATGCTGCTGCTGCTGGAATTGCCCATATCTATATACGTGATTTTATTTAAAAATTGCAACCAATCATTAATGTTAAAATGTCATTTCCATGTTAATGTTGCAAAAAGTTAAAGAATCAGAGCAGTAGGTTTTTTGATTTTTATCCCCCCGCCACTGACTGGGGTTGGGGAAACTACAAAGGAAGTCGGTATTGTCTCTGGTTTTAGTTGATCCTTACACGATGGTATCAAAATTGTAAATTCAATATTAATTTTCTTCATGGATTCTTTGTAATAATTGTAAACTGAGCTATCGGTGAATCCATATTATGACTCCATTAGTGAGCTGTGGTATGGTTAGGGTTTTCCTACTACTTCGATACTTTTATCTGTAGAATATTTTTACTAAGGTGCTTTATAATGTGTTTTAAAGCATTGCATTTACAAAAGGAGTAAAATGCTGTAAATACTGCTTATTTTATGTATTTGGACCAAAAGGTTTAAAGTAACTAGTTTAAAGTGGGGTTTTTGCACCAGTTCTGTTATGTGTGGAGTGAAAAACATCACATCTGCTTCCTGGTTCAGTTAACTGTTGGACATAGCTGAAATGCACTTCAGTGACCTCTCTGTCTTCAATACCAGAACGTTGTCCAGGGATTCTCTTTACAGAAATGTAGTCTTAATCTTCTTATTATGATAAGAAAAGAAGAAGAAAAATGTCATTTGTAGTCTGGTTGGGAAAGATGCGGTGAACTTGATGGACATAATTGTATTTCTGTAACTGCCTTATGTGACTATTGTAAATTTGTGAGTTGCCATTATTAACAATGTGAAAAACCTGGTAGATGAAGTGAATTGAAATTTGAGAACAGATGCTTAGGGCCACTGCATTATAGCAAATGGTTGTGGAGAAGTACAAGAATTTGTTTCCTATTGAATTTTCTTAAAGATCTGAGTATTTACACATCTTACACCTGCCTTTCCTTTAAGTGCTTTTCCCAGGGTTTAATGGGGGAAGGCATGGAGGAGACAAAGTAAGGAATTGGTGGTAAAGGTTTAAATTCCTAAGGGATGATGCTGAAAGCTTAGTTTAAAATTACCAAGTGAAGGTTCTTTAACCAGCTTGTTCTTGTGATGAAAACAAAGGAAGTGGAAAATGTTCTGTGAACTGGATGTCTGCAGCCAAAAGCAACAGCCCAATTACAGAGAGGATAATGAGAGACTGTCAAGCATACCTTGCATTTCCTTTGTTTTCTTGGATTTTCCCCTTTGAATTTTAAAAATAGATCTCTTTGTTCTTCCCAAATAATCAGGGAAGTTCCTTCTGATAGCTTGCCATTTATATAGCATGAACCATGCATAAGATTTCCTGTTCTAGTTCTTGTTTATTGACGTCATTAATAATGGCAACATGCTTGGGAATAGGATGTGTTAGTTCATGCTCCTTAGCTAAAGAAAGGAACTGAAGAGTCATACAGAAGTAGTTGTTAATGGAAATCTAAAAATTTCCATAACAAAGTAGTAACTTTTTTAAAATAAAATGAATATTTATAACCCCAGGAAAGATCATCCACTCAGCAATAGGTTTATGTTAGATACTCTTTTGACAATGTTGGTTTTCTTCTGAATAATTTGGATCAGTTTACCTTTCTGACTCTCCTTAAGAATTTTCAGAAAAGCACCTCTAAGAGAGCAGAAGATTTTACTAAGTGAAAACAAAATACTAATTGAAGTAATGAAATGGGTGTGTAGACAAATGCTTCTGTATTAACAAGAAAAATACTTGTACTGATTTCAGCAGGGTCTGCAGAAACCTCTTCTATTCTGTAAACAATTTTAAAAGTTGTATTTCTTTTTTTTTTCCCTTCCAGGATTTAGAATTTCTTAATTATGACACTTCAGTAACAAAAATAAAAGAACAATGCAAATTTTTTTTAACTTAAAAGAGCAATATGTTTTTCATAGTTCATATAAGAAAACACATTTTATCCAATCAGATATCACTTCCTGTTCTTTGCTGTGAATGGACAGGGTTGACAAACCCAAGAATTTTAGGGATATGTTTTTGAAAGTGCTAGCTACAATTGGAGGGGTATTCATTCCAGATGTACTCTGAAGATGTTTGTGGAATACAGAAGGAATATGAGTGTGTCTACTTTTATATCTAGTGCAGCCATTAAGACAACTGTGAACTTTTTAGAATTCTTTGAATTTAGAACTATAAAACTTGAATTTCCTAAAAGAGAGTTTAGGATAGGGAGCTTTGCAGATTTTTAATAACCTGGTCTTTTCATCTTCTATTCAGAAATGAAAACAATCCAAATTGTTAGTATTAAGAATATTTTTCATTATATAAACAGAATGTATCTTGTGTATTTTCCCTGAATGACTTCTAGTGAGAAGCACCAATACATGTTTGGGTTTTTTTTGTTGTTGCAGGTTGTATGATCAGTAAACTCCCTGTGCAGCCTCCTGAACACGGACCTTTTAACTGAAGTCACTACAGTCTCTGCACAGGAATGAGAGAGGCTTTTTTCAGGTCTAAATTATTTGAAAGGTGCTGGAATGCTCATATATCTA
>NW_008596985.1:104200-114323 GCF_000691845.1 Merops nubicus | reverse complement strand
CTGCTATTTCTAGAAATTTGACGTTGCTAAAATACTTTAATCAGTGTGCTCTATTTTATTCTCTTAAATAGTGATTTTTATTTTTTTTCCCTTTTGCGTTTGTGATTTTATGTGCACATATTCCTCTTAGCGGCTATGAATTTCTATGAATTCTAAATAAGCTTTTCTAGGGATGAAACGTGAGGGGTATTTTTACACGAGGATTGCAACTTTTCGGTTGACATAATCTGAAGGTACCTCAGCCTTGCCTGTGACCGTGCCAGTGCTTCCGTGCCCTGTGAGGAGTTACAACGTTTCTTAAACCATCCCTTTATGTCATCTTTTTTTTTTTCTTTCTCTTTTTTTTTCTTTTTATTTTTTTTTTTTTTGAAACCTATATGTTGCTCAGGTTCCACAGATGCTTTTCTGTTCCTGCAAACTGAAGCACTCTTGGGTTTTGCTGCGCTTCTGGGTTTGTTTTGAAAACGTAGGGGAATGTTAATACAGAGCAGTAAAAAAGAGACGGTGGTGCACGTTGTGTTCAGGGGAGTCTGCAAACCTGTCCGCTCCTTTGCTGGCAAGTACAGGGAGCAAATCCATAATTCAGTGCAAGAGCAAATGAATTCACGGTGATAGATACGCTGGCTGCTGTGGAACTTAATAAGAAATACATTTTTGGTGGTAGGAGCGGACGCTGCGCTCGTAGGTAGAAATAGCACATCTAGGTAAGGCTGTGGAAGAGCACTTCTCTTCCAGCAGCACTGTCTCCAGTCCCCAGTTCTTGCAGGATTTTGGAAGGGAAGCAGCTTCTTCCCAAATTGAGTATCATTCAGACAAAATCTTTTAAATACCTGTTGTGTACTCAGTTGTTTAATTGGCTCTCCCTCTTCCTGACTCTGCTGCTTGCCTTCCTCAGTTATTATGGGATCTCTAGATAATTATTATTTTTTTTAGGAACTCTTAGTTCCAGAGCAAACCTCGCATAGCTGTTCTTTCCTCCTTTGTTTTCTTTTCTTTTCTTTATTCTTTTTCCTTAAAATATTATTTCTTACATATTCCTGAACATTTCCTTTCACTGCCTTCCTATTTATTTTTCTGTTGAGCTGTGTAGCTTGCCCCGTGCTAATCAGAAACTCTTTTTAAAACGTAAGGCCAAGTCAGATAATGTAAATAAACTTCTGTGCCCCAAACTTTTCTCCTATAAAGCTGGGATTGATTTTTCTTTTAAAAAATACCTTGCAACACACTAGCGGTAAATACAAATAAATGTGTTTTGTAAAACCAAAGGGTGTTTTTTAAAATGCATTTCTAGTTTTTGCTTTTTGGGCCGTGTAGGGGATGATAGGAATTAGTAGCCTTTAATTAGACGTGGAGATATTCACATTTTACAGGGATTTATGTTAGAACATGGAATGGCGGGTGGCTTGTTTCCTCATTATGAATACTCCCTGCACATAATGAGGTTCATCATTAGTTGATGGAGTGAATTTGCCCTAGCTCTACCTTGAAAGGCACATAATTTACATACTACTTCAGAGCTTAGGCTTTAATGGATTCCTCGATGAATAAAATGAAAAGCTACTTTCTTTAAATTTTTGAACAGTGTTTTGATAATACGGATTTAATAAGACATTCAATTTCCTTGTTAAGTATATTTGAAAGTGCATTCTCAATTTTAGCACAAAATATACTTCCCCATGTCGCTTCTTATAATGTTGGGTAATACGTAATCAAATGTATCAGTGTAAACATTTTGGGGGATGTAAGGGGATTATTATTTTACTCTGCATGTGCAAGGTGGCAGGGGGCACCTCTGGCCTGGTGCCCCCACGGTTCCCACCAGCCCCAAGCCTGCTGGAGCTCACCTGTACCGATACACCACCACGGAGCAGGCTTGCTCAGGTGCCACGGCTCATGCTGCCCGAGATGTGCTTTAACTGGGTATTTACTGTGTACCTTTGTAGCCATGGATCTGTGGAAACGTGTCGCTGGCTGTCAGGCTGACAGCCACAAACCCGCCGGTCCCACCTCCCTCTTTATTTTAATGAGACGAGAACAGCAAAAACTTCTCTGGTGCAGTTCCACCTCTGAAAGCGCTGCGTAGATGTGATTAGATTAGAGCAAATTGAATTGTAGGCTGCCTAATGTGTTATCGTGTCATCAGCTTACTCCGGCCCTGGTCTACAGGGTAGAGTTAGCGAGACATCTTCTCCTCCTTCTCCTTGGTCCCTTCTTGCCCTCTCCAGGCATGGGGTGGGCACGGCCAGCACCTCTCCCCTCTGACACTTGCTGGCGCGGGGAAGGAGCCGGAGAGGCAAAAATGACAAAGCGAAGGCTTGTTGTGATAGAATGTTTTATTACCTGAAAACGATGAGCATATATTAACATTAATAGAATAGTCTGTGTCATTCTTTTTTTTTTCGGCAATTTACCTCTGCTGCAGACCTGTCTGCTTCAAAATCTTTCTCTGTTCTAAAACATATATTTGTTTAGGGAGTTTTCATTGAAGTGTACATGACAATTACAGCTGTTCATTAACAAAATTGGGTATTTGTTTTAAACTTTAACCAATCACTTTGATATGCTAATTATGGTGTAATTTAATTTGAGCCCTGTAATGATGATGCCGTTATTATGGACATAAATGATGCAGTTAAGCTGAGAGTAATCTCATTTGCATACTGTACATGCCAGTAAATTAAGCCCTTTCTTCGACTGCTTCAGCTTTAATTTTCCACTTCTTTTCACACAGCGCCTTTTCAGCCAGTCTCTTATAAGCCCACTTTGTAATAGTGCTGATGACTGTTTGATGTGGAGAGTTGCTGCACCACAATAATGCAAGACACAAGATGTAACATTTAAAGGATTCATTATCTTACTGAGTGTTGCTTTAAGAAGCTGGGATTAACAAGGGTGGAAGTGTCCTCTCCGTGGAGCTGTGCAGGTCTTCCCAGAATCAAGTCCAACCTTTATTTCTCCCCCTTTTTCTTGGTGTGCCCTAAGAGTGGAAGGGATTCGGGAGGGCCTTGGGGTGTTTCTGGGGAGTAAGCCAAAACACCAGCATAGCCCTGTAGTGCACCATAAAGGGTTTGACCTTCTCTGTAGGATATGCTGTGATGCTCCACCATAGCAGGAAGTGACTGGGTACTATTTACAATGTTAGAGAGATGGGAGATACCAGATTATTTCTCAGATTGGGTAGGTGGGCTCCAAATCTACCTACCTGGCGTACAGCGTCGCAGAATTGAAGCCTGTGTTACTGGGTGTTTTCATTCTGTTTGATCCCTGATTTCTCCTTTTGGGGCCTCTATGTGAATTTAGGATCAAGTTAATTTTGAATTTAAATTTTTTAAAAAAAGCTATTTGCATGTTGTGATGCCTGCAGGTACTAGTGAAAATTTGGGTTTCAGAAGAAAATGAGGCACCAACACCAAGCGAAATTGAACTAAGTGCTGACTTAAATGGTTAATCTCTTCCAATTTACCATGTTGCTGTTGAGCTAAAGTATTCTCATAACACTGGCATACAGAGAAATCATGTGAAATAAACAGGGCTCTTTTTATAGCTGCTTACTATTATGGTTAGATATTTTCATAGTTTAATACCTCTGGAAGTAAAGCCTGTCTCAAGTTTTTAGCAGCAGTTGGCCTCTCGGAAAGCCATTGTTGTGTGGGTAACCAAGTTAACTAAAGATCATTATTAAAACCTTGCAATCCTTTCCTTACCCAGGGTCCCATGACCAAAAATAGCTTGTGCAGTTGCCCACAAACATGCAAGTTAATAACTTCCTGGGTGAATAGTGTAAAAACTGCCTATTTCCAAAGCACGTGCGTCACCCCTGCCTCCACCCCTTTATGGTACACAGCAAACAAACAGGAGGGTGCTCTGCTTACCAACTGCCCGGCGTTAACGAGACCTGGGCTCAGTTGGGCATTTCTCACATGCCATTTTGTTTTCCAGCAGCCATCCTGTGGTAGCCAGCCCGTATACATGTGCTGGCTGTGGCCATGCTGCAGCAAAACGCTGCCTGATGGCAATCTCACTGTTTGTACCCCCCATTTCTGGCTCAAAACCATGGTAAACATTCCCAACAAACCTATTGCTCTGGCCACCAACTATGCTGGCATGTAGGATTTCAGCTCTCCTTGTAGAACTCTACTACACGTGGCCAGTGGAAGGAAGACCATCCATGGAGACAAGTACCAGCACCGAGCATGGTGTGGTTCTTGGCTTTCACAGAGCACTTGCTTTGGGCCTGTAACATCAGGCTTGAGATGGTGACATTGGCCAGCCAGTTCTTCAGCGTGGATTATGTTGGAGTGCAGTGTCAAAGTGTAGGATCTGCCTCTGAAGTAGAATGTGAAGGAAAGGCTTCCCGAGGTCCTTTTCTGAGGCTGTCAGCCTGGACATGAGGTGGGTACATCAGCACACATGGGAGACAAAACCGAGCAGCCGTTCACTTGCCCTTTGTGCTGGAGCCACTCAGGGTGCTGATAAAACCAGGTATGAGCTGACTCCACCCAAGGGCACAGGGAGAGAAAGGGTTTCTCACAACACAGGGCAATGCAGAGCAGGCTCTCCCCAGGAACTCCAGAATGCCAGAAATACTCTGGTATAATGGTGGAAAATTTCAGCCGTTAAAGCCCATGAAAAAAGAGTTCTTGACTTCACCTATTTGAGCATTATTCCTATGGCTCAACCCTTTCTCTTTCTTCTAACGATAACATATGCATTGCTTTAGGATGCCATAGGCTGCAAAGGAGGTGTTTGTCTTCAGCTTCTGTAGGAACAAGTGTGCTGAGTATCTCTGTCTTGGGTCATAGAGACAATTCTGGCCCAAGCAGGCAGATGCCAGTAGGATGGACTGAGAGCTGGGCTAAGAGAATCTCTGTTGGTGGTTTTTAGTGTTTTGTGGCTGTAAGTGATACAGTCTGCTGTGCAGAAACTTCAGTGTTAATATTCCTGGGAGATAAAAATATTTCTTCCAAAGTGATTTCAATTCCTTGCCCTTAAATAAGCTGTGTTGTAGGAGTGCTCTTCACAAAGGAGGTTTCAGGCACAGTTTTTTCTACCCTCTTTGTCCTACCAAAACACATATCCTTCCTCCCCTCACAGGACCTTTTGAGTTTATTCTGTATAAAGAAAGTTGTTTATGGAGAAGATTTTCCTTGTAGCATCCTCCCTTTTTAATCTGGTCCTGGATGGCAGTTTTCACTGAGTTTCTCCTTCTGCATTTTCCAACGTATGAACCTGTTCAACCCAATCAGGTGGGGAATTAAAAGCAACACAAGTTCAAATGTGCTGTGCAGCCCTGTTTGAGCGTTCCTGTGCAATTCAGGATTGCTGGGTTCAGAGAAGTTTTTCACTTTGGGTAACGGTGGCTCTGCAGCAAGTTACGTCGGGGAGTTTCAGGCTTCACGGGAGAGGGATTTCTCCTTTTACAGCTTTGTTTACAAACAGCTTTGTTCTTCCCTTTTTGCAGCAAAACAAGTGTTTCTTTACAGAAATACTTATGGTTGAGAGCAAAGCCACTGAACCTCTGTCTGGAATTACAAATACAACAGATTAAAGAGTATTTTATCGTATGCTAATATACTTACCCCATCAAAGTCATGGGCGTCAAGGCATAGAAACAAAAATAGACCTCTGATCTCTATCTCTGTAATGCTTTTCAGCATAGAGTCTCTGTATTGGTATCCAGAGGAAAAGCTCTAGGAATTTGTGATCTTATTTACCAACAGCTAAGGTTGTCTGTTGCTGAAACTACCTGGTGCTAAACTGTTGCCCTTCCAAGTCTGACTGAACCAAGTTGACTTCAAGTTTCAAAGTGTGAAGATTTATTTCCCTGTTGCAGTGCTTGTCAGTTTGTTCCTATTTGTAAATGCACCTTTTTGTGGTTGTAGATGGGGGACAGGTATCTGTGGTGTCAAACCCTGTGCAGTACCCAGATGCTTTGCTTCTGCAGCATGAGGGACTTGCCTAGCAGGTCCTAGTGGCAGGCAGCTGGCTCACTGGGAGAGCATCCTGGTAAGGGTGATGTTTTGGAAGTCCATGTGAGTCTGCCTGTTGCTACTGGTCCTGAGCGTACACAAAATAGTACAAGGCAAGTAGATGTTAGGGTTTCTTTCATCTGTAAGCCTTTAGTTCTTTTGGCTGCACATACCTTCTTCCAGCAGCAGTTTTTCCTCTGACTGGAGAATATGAATGTCTGTCTAAACTGGCTGAGTGGACAAAGCAATGTGATGAAATTGCATTGGACAAACACGCTTCAAGCAGAAGAGTGAAATCTATCAAGCAGAGCTGTTGGGAAAAGGACCTGGGATAAACCACCCACTCAGCCCCTTCCTTTGCTCCTGCTGTCCCTGTACCAGCTGGGGGCTGTTTGGAGCTGCAGTGTAGCTGTAGAATGACCACATTCTGCCTGGTCACCAGCTCTTCCCTGCGGCGTGTGGCTGCTTCAGGTGTGAGTCTTCAGCTCTGGTTGTGCTGAATTTGGCTGCACGTTGGCTTCTCTTCCAAATAAAACACTTACCCTAAGGATGGCCTTTCAAAAACCACGTTCTTTTTTCCGAAGTACCGCAAATTCTTGGGCTGGGCTGCTTATGGAGTTTCCCAAGACCATCACTTTGAGGAAGCTGACTGAAACAAATGCTGCTTTCAGGTGCATGGCCTAAATCAAAAGCAGCTCTGTTTGAGTTCTCTGAAGTCCGTCAGGGTTTTACCATTATTAGCAACCATATGGTCCCAGGTAATGGTCTTCTGTTGCACACGGGGGAAGGGCAGTGTCTGCTGGCCCTGTGCTCTTCTGCTGTGGGGAGACAGTGTACAAAGGCCAGCCACAAGCAAGGAGGGTTTCTTGATGTGGCTCCAAGAAATGCGTGCTTAATGGCCAAGGCCAGAGCTGTCAGAGATGGGGCAACCAGTCTTGTCCTCCTTGCATAGATGCCTGTGTGAGGGAGACTGACCTGGAGGAAGTCTGCCAGCTGGGGGGACTTGCCTGTTTCTTTGCAAACAGAGTTTGCCCTTAGACTTTGGGAGGAACAAGAAGACTATGTCTGAGAAGTTTCCTCTGCTTCATGCTGAGGTAAGGCTTGCAATGTATGTTCAGCAAAGCACAGAGACCCATCGCTCACCTCTTCCAGCTGTTGGTCGTTCCTAATGTTTGTTGGTGTCTCCTATTGCAAAGACAAGATTGAATCTGGATGAATGTGCTGCTGGTGAGCCTGCACCTTGAGTCCTGGGTTCAGTTTTGGGACCCTCACTACAAGAAGGACATTGAGGGGCTGGAGCATGGCCAAAGAAGGGCAACACAGCTGCTGAAGGGTCTGGAGAACAAGTCTTATGAGGAACAGCTGAGGGAATTGGAGTTGTTTAGTCTGGAGAAAAGGAGGCTCAGGAGAGACCTTCTGGCTCTCTGCAACTACCTGAAAGAAGGCTGGAGTGAGGTGGGGTTGGGTTCTTCTCCCAGGGAACAAGTGATAGGACAATAAGAAATGGGCTCAAGTCGCACCAGGAGAGGATTACGTTGGATAACAGGAAAACTGTATTTGCAGAAAGAGTTGTCAAGGCCTGGCCCAGGCTGCCCAGGGTGGTTGGGTTCTTCTCCCAGGGAACAAGTGATAAGACAATAGGAAATGGGCTCAAGTCGCACCAGGGGATAACAGGAAAACTGTATTTACAGAAAGAGTTGTCAAGGCCTGGCCCAGGCTGCCCAGGGTGGAGTCCCCATCCCTGGAGGGACTGAAAGGCTGTGTAGATGTGGTGCTGAGGGATGTGGCTTAGTGGTGACCTGGCAGTGCTGGGGGGATGGCTGGACTTGATGATCCTGATTCCATGATTCTGTGATTTGAAGGAAGCCAATACGAAGGAGTGAGCAGTCCTTCCCAGTGAACGGGGAACTTTACGTTGCTTTTACCATGAAACAAATAGAAAAAGGAAGAATGAAATGATAATAAGCTAAATTGGTGCCAAATGTATGGGATTCCATGTGTGTGCAGTAAAGGGAAACCCAGCTCCTGTAGTTTTCCCTTGGAAACTGACTCGTTCTGTATTTAGAAGCCATGTGCAGGATGACCATATAAATGTGGTTAAACGGCATAGGATTCTGATCAAAGGGGCAATTACAAGTAATAAAATAGGAAATATAATTATTGCTACCGTTTCAGATCTTATAACCAAGGAGAATCTTAGTAGCTAGAGAGAGGAAAAAGCCTTAACGTTTAAGAGAAGAAAAGAAGAAAACTCCCAGTTTTCAGTTTGTTGGGCTCTATCAAAAAAAGAGGGTTGAAAAGTAAAGATACATTTGGCAGAATCTCTTGTATTCCCAAATAAATAATAATCAGAAGGATTCTGAACAACCTAATAGTTGGCTGAGCTGAATCACAGCAGAAACTGAATTACCAACTTGTGCATGAGAAAATTTACCGACATTGGAGCTGGAGCTGGGATGTTTTCACCAAATGTCCAGCACATATGCTGCTCCTGCTTTTATTGTTCACCGTTATGGTGTCGTGTCTCGCTAGATTGTGCTTTGCTACACACCTCCACCCCCTGACAAACTGGCCCTGTATGCGCACGTAGGCAGAATATAGGGAATTAAGCTGTGTGACAGTGAACTTCTGGGGATTTTTATCTGCTTGACAAATGTTTTTTAAACATGGTATAAATACTTTGTACAGTAGAATTGAAGTGTTTGAGGGGCACATTTTACTCCCGAAGGAAGTGAGTGTGTTTTGGCTTTATGCGCCTCTGTGGTGTTTTGTTTTGTTGGGTGTTTTTTACCCCTAAATGCAATATTAAATATCTTAACAACACCTATATTTAGATAATGCAGGTTTGGACAGTATTCTCCTGTGTTTGTTGTAGAGTTCCTTCCGACACGCCTGGACAAACCTCACCACTTAAACCCCTCAGGCCAGATTTTGGCATTTTGTGTCCTCAGAAGGAGGGATTGTAGCCGTTAATCCCGTAATAGTCAGATTCTTCAAGGTAGCATCTTCTGTCCTCCCACGGGTTAGATTCTCAGTTATACCTGACAGTGTGAATGTTGCTCTTCAAAGGCAAGAAAAACCCTCTTGCAGAAATGCTAAAGCCTATGTGGAGTCAGGCACGTAAATATTCCACTCAACAATAATAACTAAAAAGCCACTCTCGTGGATGAGTTCTTCAGAGGACTGGGCACGTCAGCGGGCATTTGCTCTCCCCTGTTTTAATAAGGCATTGTATCCTCAGCAGGTGTTCATGAGCTCCAGATATTTGGGCTGAAAATAGGCTCCTCATCCTGTTCCCTTCCCGCGGGTGGCTTAGGGACACAGGAAGGGACACAGGTGCCTTATCCCAGCACTCTCCTCAACTGTTCCAGTTAGCCAGGCCGCTTGGAACCAGTGAATGCTTCAATACACTCTTGGCCCCATCGCACCCCTCCGGGTGTGAAACTCTCCCTGCACCCTGGAAGCTCCAGTAGTAACGGCTCATCTCCTTTACAGAGCGGTCGTAAGCCTAATTAACTTGTGGCTGTGAGACTTTTGGTGTCCCTCAGGTACCTGGGTCTGACGGGGTGGTGTGGGGTTTGTGTCCCACCGGCAGGGTGGGAGCTCTCCTGTCCCTGTGCAGCCCAGGCTCCAGCCACGTTCCAGCCCTGCTCCTGAGGCCGACGGGCTCTGCCACGTACCGGGGTGAGCTCTGCTCACCAGAGGCTTTGCTGTGTTCAGACACCCCCTCCAGAAAACCGCAGGAGAAACGTTGCGTTTCAGGAGTATTTGGGGTGGAAATGCGCTGTAGATTAATCCTCTTTGGAAGGAGATTAAGAAATGTTCTCTCCTCCTCCCTCCTCATGTAAGAGTAGGTAATGTTTATTCTTTCTTTATTAACTACAGACGTCAGAGAAAAAGGACTGTTGCCCTTTGATTTTATTTACAAGGCAGAAGTGAAAACTTGTTTGATCATATCATGGCTGTTTAGCTTCAGTATAAGAGTGGAAGGGAATCTGTTTCCAGGTCCTATCATGTCTAAATACATTTTTTCTCCTATTTAGTTATCTCTGAATTTTAAATGCAACATCCTTGGCCTTACTTATTTGTCAGGTTGAGTGAAATTGCTTCATGCTCTGCTTACAGAAATAAGCTATTTAAAATGAAATTGTCTC